>NC_084514.1:19595925-19765925 GCF_024500385.1 Phyllopteryx taeniolatus
TCTCCTGCTGCAACACGCTGCAGCCGTACCGCGAAAGCCACACAGAAAGAATTAGAGCGCACAAAAGGCCTTTGAGTCACGTCAGCGGGTTTATTAAATCAACAGCTCGCCAAGCGATTGTGTGTGTGTGTGTGTGTGTGTAGTGTAGTGTGTGTGTGTGTGTACGTGGGTCCTGATTGAAACCAAAAACAAAGATGCTACGCTATGTTACATGACTTAATAGCTAAATGCCTGATGTAAATGTGGTGGTTTGTTTGTCACAGAAAATTTCCGACACACTTTATTTTTTTATTGGGCAATTAAAAGATGCTAGTAGAGAACAACAAGTGAAATTATCACAAAATCCAGCACGCATGTTCATCATGACAGGGTGCACGAAAATCAAGAACCTACGCTGTGGAACATGAAGGTAGTTGACCATTTTTATTTGCCATGAAACACAATACGGCCCCAAGTCAGATTTAAAAAAAATAAAAAATAAATAAACAAAAATCAGCATCCAGCACTAGCGCATCCAATTGTCACAAAATTCAGCACGTTCATCAAGACAGGAAGCACGAAAATTGACACAGAAACCTCTGCTGTGAAACACAGGTAGTCAGCCATTTTGACTCACCATGAAACACGACACATCGTCTGGAGCAATAGAAAATGTTTGCATCCAGCACCAGTGTGTACGAGTATGACAAAATCCGGCATGTGGATCCACCATGAAAGGACACGCGCAAATCAATTGAGAACATACACTGTAAGATGCTCAAGTAGTCTGCCATTTTGATTCATCATGAAACGCAAACCGCCCCAGAGATTCAAAAAAATATTAGTATCCGGCAACAGTGAAACAGATTCATCACAAAAACCAGCATGCATGTTCAGGATACAGGACAAGATATACAAAAATCAATGGAGAACATACACGGTGAAGCACACACGTTGCTGGCCATCTTGACTTGCAATGAAACACGATATCCCTCAAAGAGTTTGAAAATATGTTAGTTTTTGTTTTGTTTTTTTGCCGGTCTGGAACGGATTAATGTCAGCTCCTTTCATTGTAATGGGGTATGATTATTTAGGATAAGAGTCAAAGCACCACCCTGTAAATGAATGTGTTTTTTTGGTTTTATGTACAACTCGCTGAATTATCCCCCAGAAATGTCGTTCCAATTCTGCGTGGAACGCCTTAAGCGTACACGCTCATCCATATGTTTCGCAGCTTTTATTTACCTTCCGCAAGGGAGCGGGCTCCTGAAATGAACACCTTGCCCAAACCTGTTGGCGTATAAAGTGTCGACGTTGGCGACCCCCATTATGCATCGGGCCCGCCTTTGTGGCGCCACGCCAAAAGCCGCCGCAGCACCCCCGCCGTCGGCCGCCGCCTCGCCTTCCCGTCCGTAAAGGAGATGGAAGGGCCAGATAACAAATATACATTAGCGGACAATTAGACACACAAGAAGTAAAGTTGGACCATATGGACCCCGAGGGGCCCGCTAGCCCGAGTCAACACTTCTCCTCCGCAATGTTTAAGTCTTACATAATGGCCCTACCCCCAGAGCACCAATGCAGAGAGCAGCTCAGGCTCAAAACAAACAGTGGTTTACTTCTTTTTACACTTGTATGACACCTAAAGTCCCTGTAAGGTAAAAATAATGTCAATTTCACACAAACACAGAGAAGTGTTGTTAACAAGCCTGCCAAATTTGAATGATCGAAAAACATTGACAAGTGGATAGTGGATCTGTGGCGTGGGGCGGAAACTGAAGATCTCCAAAACCATCACTTTTCAGGAACGAGCCCCCGCCCCCCCATCCCCGCCAAAAAAAACAATGAAATTTTGTTGAGCCATTAACATCGCATTGTCAAACAGAGCAAGCCATGTTCAACTTTATATTGGTCAATAATTTGTTAAAAACATTCCTACATGGGGATTGACCAATGGTGGCAATATGTAACATAAGTAGGTATCGGTCCGATACGGCCTTATTTCAAGGTATCGGGTACTCGTGAAGGCTGCTGATGCCAGGGACCGATAAGGCAAAAATAAAATGAAAATGGTTTCCATTTCTGGAATGACCCGCATAACAGTCCAGATTGCGGCACGTTAGCACCACAACGGTTATAGCGAAGCGACAACACAGCAAGGAGATCTGGTTCCGGACATTCTTGCCCCCTCACCCACCCCCAAACCCGCCCTTCACTAACATCCCGCGCCGACAACAGTGCCGTCTGGCGCGCATCGTGGAAGCGCTCAATTACATAACTTAAGACTTTCATTAGGCTGCGCGCTCCATTGAGCTCTCTGGGAAAGCTCCAGATGTGACTTCATGAAGGGGACTCTCTGTGCAGAGTGTTCCGCTACAAGAAGACCCCCCCCCCACCACCACCACCACCACCAAACAGCCCCCACACCCACCCTCTCTCTTTCCAAACTCCATCCATGCAGCTGTAAGCACTCAGGGGAGAGTGGATGGATGGGAGGGTGGATGATGAACGGGAAGGCCGAGAGCTTTATTAAAAACAAACAAAACAAAAAAATAAATAAATAAAACTCACCCTCCTTCTTATTGCTCTTCAAAACCAGTTCCAGCCCCACCCGGAGCACCCCCACCCTCTTTGCCTCTCCCCTCCCATAGGCCTCCTAAAGTGGGCCAATAAGTCTTTCGGCATGTGCTCCAGTTGTCAGGCCGAGGTGGCCGACGAGACAGGCGGCAGGAAGTGGGAAGCGGCCCAGGAGACGCTCTGTGAGGGGCCGCCCGGGTAAACAAGACCCCCACCGTCACGAAGACCCCACCTCCACCCACACACCACAACCGCCAACTGAACTCTCCCCCTTTCAGCCAGCGCACACGTTTACAGGTGCCGCATGAGCAATATGGAGATTAACACAACACTCTTTTCTACGATTTCGTGGTCTGAGCAAGCGTGAATTCAGATTGGCTTTCTGCCACCAAATTGTCGGTCCGCCAAGCGTATTTCCAAGAACACACCGTGCCAGGCGTTCCGGCGCAGCGAGCCTTGCGCTTGCACAAAAATGTTTTTAAAAAATAAATACATAAATAAATCAGGATCCGCCGGCATTTGCGCCCCGCCGCAGATGTGCCTTCTACACAAAATAGAGCCCGCAATATAAATGACGTCCATTAGTCGATTCGATTACCATCACGTGTCAATCAACCCCTAATAAGCGTACTGCAATGTGAGGGATCTTAATATCAATATACCAACATAAGTTTCAGCTCAGTCGGTAGGGTTTTAAGAGTTTTTAAACGCTTGTTTTTCCCCGGGGGTCACTGTACAGTGCAAATCTGTTACTTTCGTTCCCTTCGAAGGTAAAGGCATAAAGTTTGCTAGTGCAATTAAAGTGAATCACGACTGGACGGCTGGTGGAAACTGCTGTGGAAACACTGACTCACACCACTACAGGGACGTCGAGTCCAGCTGGCTCAAGACCTTAATTTCTAAAACATGTTCACCGTTACGGCACCGAACGCAGCGGGAGAAAATAAACTCTTACCTCGTCTGCGGGGGAAATAAATCTAAAAAAAAAAACAAGACCCGCAGACCCACCGGCTTTTTATCCAACCGGAGCCCGTCTGGGGCTCGTAATCCAGCGCAAAAGACGAAACCTTGTTAGAAATCCGGGCTGAAGCCTTAATCTGAAACCCTAAACCCTGCCTGAAACCCTTACTCTGGCTTGTAACCCTAACATTTGCTTCAAATGCTCAACAAGACTTAAAAGCCAAACTGTAAACCCTAACCCTGGTTTGAAACCTTAATTTGAAATGCTAATGCAAAAGACTAACACTGGCTTGAAACCTAAACTCCAAACCCAAATTGGCTTGAAAAACTAAATGGAAACCCAGGCTTAACTTGGAACCGGAGAGACTTTAAAATCCAACTCTGGACCGAAATCCTTACCTTAGCTTTAAAACCGTAACTCAAAACACTAACCCTGTCTTGAAACAGAAAATAGAAACCCTAACTCGAAACCAACCCGAGCGTGACTCTCCAATTTGAAGATTTTTGCCAAGAAACCCTCACTTGGAACCCTCACCCAAAACAGCGGGCATTGTACGCATGGTAGGAAAAGATCAAGGTCAATGTGTTTTTCCTTGTCCTTTGCAACTCGGTTTAAGAAGCTTTCTGCGGTAATCCGGCCAAGCGGCAAACAAACAAACAAAGCCACCTGTTGATCGGCATCCCCAACTACCAACATGGCCGCGCACGCGCCAAGTTGTCCACACTAGGAACGCACGAAAAAATGTTCACACAACAATCAGGCCAAACCCTCATTTTAAACTAACTATTGTTGAAAAAACACATACTGCAGAGATTTTAAATATTATTTTTAATAAAATAATAAAATAATGACGGGCAGCACAGTAGGAACAGTGGTTTGCCCATCTGCCTCAGAGTTCTGAATAAAATAAATAAAATAAAAACATTCTCAAATGAACCCTTTTTATAACTAAAAAGGGTTCATTTGAGAATTTTGTATTTTTTTTTTTTGCTCGATAATGTCCTTACAGGCCTTCTTTTGGGTTATTATCTAACAAGTGAATCCTCTTAACACTTTTACTGTAATTAAGAAAATTAATCTACCTCAGCAGAAATATTTAAACCTCCATTTAGGATTGATTTTGACACTTATCGTTAGTTAAACTACACGTCAGCCTGTTTTACTGCCGCTTCTCCTCTCTCCTCCCCCCTCCTCTCCTGCTTGGGGAGGGCTAGGTGTCCATGTTCGAATCTGAGACCGTTGCTGTATGAATTCTGCACTGAGATCTGAGGTGGACCACTTCCCCGGAAGCGTTGCTATGGAGGATTCTTCAACAACCGATCGGGTCAGGTCCTGAGGAAGAACCACTTTCCCAACGCCATTTAACTGTGGCGTTTCCATTTGTGAGCCCTTCAAGGTTTCTTTTTTTCCCCCCAAAAGAGGGTTTGCAGTTTTCCCACGCCCGGTTACAGGGGTTTAGACCAGGTGATGTCACCGATCTTTGTCAACTGTGGGCCTGTGAATCCCTTTAAGACTCTCGTGATTCGCGATATGAATAAATATGACTTGACTTAATCACCATTTAATAGCATTTACCATTTCGGCCGCTTGAATACTCGGAGAGTATTGTGATGAAAAGAGTCTCTCGTGTCAAAATAAAGTCTTGTTTTTTTAATGAGGAAAAAATTGTAATCTTACAGGAATAAAATTTTTTGTTTTTAGAAAAAAAATCAATCCAAAAAAAAAAAAAGCATGAACTAGTATTTTTGACCCAAAAAGTAAAAATCTTATGAGAATAAAGTAATCCTTTTTTTTTTTTTTTTTAGAAAAAAAGTTCTGACAAGAGTAAACTTTTTTTTATTTTAAAAATTTGGAATCTCAAACGTTCGATTTCATAGAAAATCTTTTGGTGGTCTTAACGTTGCTTAATGTCACTAAACTGTGATCAATCGTCACCAAAATGTATGTGGACATCTCTATTCATGTCCACTGCAACCTCTTAAAATATCAAAACGATCGCCCCCATATTTTGGACTTTATGGACGTTAAGCATTTTCCTCTATTGAGAAGAAAATGCTTACATAGAGAAAAAGCTTAACATTGCTTAATGTCACAAAACTGCAATGTATCATCACCAAAACCTATGTGGCCACCTCAACTTTTGCCCACTTCAACCTCTGAAAACATCAGAAGGCTCACCCCAATATTTGGGATTTTATGGACGTTAAAGTGTTGTCCTGATTAGAGGACTGCCCCGACGCCAGTGCTGATGAAACTTTAGGACACGTCGCCCCTGAACTGGAGAGTTCAACAGCAAATGAAAAGAATATTTAGGTCACTAATGAGTTATTAGTGACGGCGCTATTAATTTTATTTTGCTGTCGAACTCTCAAATGGGCGGCGGGCAGCAGTTGCACATGCACACAAGCACCGCGCCCGCCGCACATCACTTTGTTTTTCCGTCAATGTTTTAATCATTGTGAGAAGCCAAAATTTAAAATTATTAATTAAGGTCATGTCAATTGCTCAGTTGTTTAAAGTCATAGAATATTTTGTTGACAAAAAATATATATATATTTGAATCTTACAAGGTTAAATGAAGAAAAAAAAATAAAGATTCACTTATGGGAATAGATTTTTAACAAAAAAAAGTCTATGAGAATAAAATTTGATGTTTTAAATTTTGAAAAGAGTGCATAGGTTTCCTTCAAGACGTTTGTTTGCGATAAAGTCATTAGCCTAATGCCAAGAAACCGCCTAATGACTTAGGACGACAAATATTATTTAGGACGGGAAAGAATGCCAGCCTACATCACGTAAACAGTTGAGACGCGCTGACGTGTCATTTACATTCCTCGGCTGCCAAGTTTTGTGATAAAGTCGTCAAAGCGGTATCTGTCGTAAAAGTCTACTTGCCAAAAACATGACGAGGAGATCGTGACAGCCAACGACGCACTCGACAGGCTTTTAGCCCCGCGCAATTACACCTACGTAAATAATACCGAGGATGATCTACAGCTGAAAGGCTTGTTTAGCCTTTACCGAGAAATGAAAAGGGGGGGGGGGAGGGTGGAAGCGAGGAAATTACAAGAAGCCGCAATGTTACGATAACAAACACTTGTAATCTTGTGACGAAAAGTATTTCACAGTAATATTATAATTACAGAATTAGTCTTCACAAGGCAGCCTGAAATGATACTAAAGATTGCGTACGGTTTTACTGAGACAAATCTAGCTAAAGAAAGAAAAACCTCAGGAAATGGCTTTTAAGATTTCCACAGAAGTTCGTCAAGTTCGCGACTTATTTTCTTCTCTGCGGAATAGCATAATAATAAAATACAACTTATTCCCATTAAATGATGACTTTATTCTCAATAACATTTCCAACTTTCTACACTGTGATGAACGGAAGAAACACGTTTTTGGAATGTGAGCGGGAGCCCAGATTCAAACCCGGAACGTCAGAACATGTGAGGCAGATGGGCAAACCACTGTTTCTACTGTGCTGCCCGTCATCAAAATGTCATCACCCTCTCACATTAAAAAAAAGTAAGTGTGAATAAAGCCCGAGTACAGTAAAGTGTTGTTCGCGTTCATTGATGACTCAGCGCTTTCAACAACATGTCCGCCGCGTACGGCCCGCTTCCTCTCAACAAAATACAAATGTCATCCAACAGGTGTCGAGGAAGGGTGTGGATCTTCAAGGGAGAAACCGGCCTCCGCTTTTTAAAAACATTAAAAAAAAATTTTTTTATTACGATTGTGTGAATTAATTGCTTAGCAAAATAAGAGTTTCCACGCCCGAGGGCTCCCGTTGTGCAAGCTTATTTCGCAAGCGTTTTCACTCCGGGTACCACTCACTGGTGGATTAAATGTATATGTATTTATTTATTTTTATAACTGACAATCAATCAAGTAAATCGTTCGCTAATGAGCTAGAACATGGGTGTCAAACTCATTTTTGTTGCGGACCAGATTGTAGTTATATTTCTTTCAGAGGGCTGTTATGACTGTGAATGTATGCTCGCCTCATTATCACATATACACATAAAAAAAATTATGGATAACGAGTTGTGAAACCAGGAGCCAATAAAATGTTTTTTTTTGTACCATTTTTCAGTTTATTTTGAAAGGGGGTTTTGGGAAAGTAAATTGACAATTTTGGTATATAAGCAAGAAACAAAAGCAGATAAATTGCTTTTGCGGGCCACAAAAAAAAATGTGCCGGGCCAAATTTGGCCCCCGGGCCTTGAATTTGACACCAGTGAGATATGAATTAAAATATATATATTTTTAAAAAATGTTTTATTTTTTTTAATCTGAAGAGGAATAAATCTATTTTATTAACCAATTTTTGGGGAAAAAATGGCTCAATTAATTCAACAAATGTATTATATTATAAAGGTTTTGCTATTATATAATAATCAAATTACGTTCAGCAGAGCCGCCTCACAGTTCCAAGGTCGCGGGTTGTAATCCAGGCTCTGGCCTTCCTGTGTGCCGTTTGCATGTTCTCCCCGCGCCTGCGTGGGTTTTCCCCGGCTACTCCGGTTTCCTCCCACATTCCCAAAACATGCAAACAACATTTCCCAAAAGGGTTAATTTAAGACTAAATTGTCCGTAGGTGTGAATATGAGTGTGAATGGTTGTTTGTTTATATGTGGCCTGCGATTGGCTGGCGACCAGTTCAGGGTGTACCCCGCCTCTCGCCCGTAGTCAGCTGGGACAGGCGCCAGCAGGCCCGCGACCCGCATGAGGACATGCGGTACAGAGACTGGATGGATATTAGACTATATTATGCTCTTTATAAAGTAAATGCTTGGTATTTCGGATTAAACAGTGCAGGATTGACTAATGCGACGTTACACATGGTTGTTGTAAAAATCACATTTTAAATACGTTGCAATAATGTAATAATTGTGTCAAAATACAACCTTTTTTAATGGCAAAAATACAACTTTATTCTGATGACATGACTTTTGCCTAAAAAAAAAAAAAACTACTTACATAAGATTAGAATTTTTGTCCTGTCAAAAATACAAACTATTCCAGTAACATGGCTTATGCCTAAAAAAAAAAAATGTTAAAACAATTTTATATACAAAAGATTACAACTCTTTCTGGAATTAATACTTTATTCAAGTAACAAAAACTTTTACCTAAAAGATCACAACTTTTTTCCTCTCGCAAAACTGACTTTATTATTGTAACATCCTCTCATTATAGCAAAGTTTTTTAATGTTACTCAAATAAAGTAAGTTATCATGAGACATTACAGAAAATGTGTATTCTCATAATATTCTCATAAAAATTTTTTTTTTTCCCTTGATAAAATATTACTTCATTATAACTTATGACATTGTTTCTTTCATAACATTATTCTCATAGATTATGATTTTTTTTTAATTTTTATTTTATTTTTTTTAAATGCAACTATTCTGGTAACATTTTATTGTCACGTAAATACGACTATTGTAAAATTACAAATTTTGTCAAGAAAAAAATATATATATTTTTTTTAGCTCTGGTAATAGTGGTTTTTCCCCTGATTGCAGCCAATATGCATGTGAGTATTGTATAACCCATTTGTATGTGTTGCTGCTCTGCGTGTGTTTAAGTAGGAATTATTTGAAACATCAATGCTAATTTCTATTATCTCCTCTATGGCCTTTCACATTACATGTTAGCCTTAAGCTAGTGGACTTTCATTACATGAAATGATGTACAACCCCAATTCCAATGAAGTTGGGATGTTGTGTTAAACAAATAAAAACAATACAATGATTTGCAAATCATGTTCAACCTATATTTAATTGAATACACTACAAAGACGAGATATTTAATGTTCAAACTGATCAACTTGATTGTTTTTAGCAAATAATCATTAACTTTGAATTTTATGGCCGCAACACGTTCCAAAAAAGCTGGGACAGGGTCATGTTTACCACTGTGTTACATCACCTTTTCTTTTAACAACATTCAATAAACCTTTGGGAACTGAGGTCACTAATTGTTGCACCTTTGTAGGTGGAATTCTTTCCCATTCTTGCTCGACGTACAGCTTCAGCTGTTCAACAGTCCGGGATCTCCGTTGTCTTTTACGCTGCATAATGTGCCACACATTTTCAATGGGAGACAGGTATGGACTAGTCTAGTACCCGCAATCTTTTACTACAAAGCCACGCTGTTGTAACACGTCCAGAATGTGGTTTGGCATTGTCTTGCTGAAATAAGCAGGAAAAAAACATCGCTTGGATGGCAGCATATGTTTCTCCAAAACCTGTATGTACCTTTCAGCATTAATGGTGCCTTCACAGATGTGTAAGTTACCCATGCCATTAGCACTAACACAGCCCCATACCATCACAGATGCTGGGTTTTGAACTTTGCATCCATAGCAGTCCGGATGGTTCTTTTGCTCTTTGGCCCGGAAGACACGACATCCACAATTTCCAAAAACAATTTGAAATGCGGACTCGTCGGACCACAGAACACTTTTCCACTTTGCGTCAGTCCATCTTAGATGAGCTCAGGCCCAGAGAAGCCGGCGGCGTTTCTGGGTGTTGTTGATGAATGGCTTCTGCTTTGCATAGTAGAGTTTCAAGTTGCACTTACGGATGTAGCGCCGAACTGCATTTACTGACATTGGTTTTCTGAAGTGTTCCTGAGCCCACGTGGTGATATCCTTTACACATTGATGTCGGTTTTTGATGCAGTGCCGCCTGAGGGATCGAAGGTCACGGGCATTCAATGTTGGTTTTCGGCCTTGCCGCTTACATGCAGTGATTTCTCCGGATTCTCTGAACCTTTTGATGATATTATGGACCGTAGATGATAAAATCCCTAAATTCCTTGCAATTGTACGTTGAGGAACATTGTCCTTAAACTGTTCGACTATTTTCTCACACACTTGTTCACAAAGAGGTGAACCTCACCCCATCTTTGCTTGTGAATGACTGTGCAATTCAGGGAAGCTTCTTTTCTAGCCAATCATGGCACCCACCTGTTCCCAATGAGCCTGTTCACCTGTGGGATGTTCCAAACACGTGTTTGATGAGCATTCCTCAACTTTCTCAGTCTTTTTTGCCACCTGTCCGCAACTTTTGTGGAACGTGTTGCAGCCATAAACTTCTAAGTTCATGATTATTTGCAAAAAACAATCAAGTTGATCAGTTTGAACGTTATATAATGTCTTTGTAGTGTATTCAATTAAATATAGGTTGAACATGATTTGCAAATCATTGTATTCTGTTTTTATTTATGTTTAACACAACGTCCCAACTTAATTGGATTTGGGGTTGTAGTTTGGTTGAACATTTTGGTGGATTTTCACCTATTGTGGGTGGGTCAGGAATTTATCCTCCGCGCTAAACACGGGTTCACTGTATACGTTCCGAAAATGACATCTCAGGTTACTAGTTGTGCTTTTGTACCTGCTCGCATGCCACGGCCGCACATCAGCACAATAAAAGAAAGTGAATGAAAGAACCAAAGCACGGAGGGCAGAGAGCGAAAGAGGAGGAGGAGGAGGAGGCTGAGGGAGGAAGAGTGAGGGAGCGTTGCTTTTCAAGAGTGAAGCCGAGAACAAAAGGCCTCTTTGTGTTGCAGTGCCGAGCGCAGTGAAGTGGAGCCAGCGCTTTGGGAGTGTTTAACAGTGTGCACCGACTGCATTCCTGCCGTGTGATTACAAGACGCTTTTAATTTCCACTCAGGAAACCGACTTAACTCTTAGTGCTCCTCGCATTCTCTTACACTCGCTGCCTACTCGATCTGCGAATTGTAGTCCTCGGGGTTTTTCCACTCGACAGAGTGAAGCCGGGCTATTCGCGGGGGTTAGGGACCAAGCCCAGACACAAATAGCAATCATTTGTAAATATCAGACACTTCCTTTAATTATTATTATTATTATTTTAAATAATTGCCTAAATTCATAGTTTAAACACTATATATACACCCCAAACCTTGATCCCATAACACTAACAATTTTAACAACTAATCATACAACATTAGCCTTGAAAAATAAACGGTTTACAGATGATTTGATTTGGGAAAAAAAAGATGCAAGCGTGCGTGTCGCTGCTTCGCAAGCCATAAAAGTGCCAATTACTACTTTCCTACTAGCCAAATGAAAAGAATCATATTGTAAATTTGGTCAGTTGTGTCATATTGTAATTGAGTGAATTCTATCATAATTTCAATGAATAGCAACATAATTGAAGTGAATTATATTAAAAATTGAGTGACTCGTATTTTACATCACATCATAATAGAACTGAATTGATTGTCATTTCAGTGAATTTTATCGTAATTGAAGTGAATCATTTCATGATTATGTAATTTTAATCGTATTGTAATTGAACGAATCGTATCGTAATTGCAGCAAATTGCATCGCATCATATTCGTCGTAAATCTTACTATAATTTCAGTAAATAGTATAACAATTGAAGCAAATTAGATAATACCGTAATTAAAGTGAATGACATCACAACTGAACGGAATCACATCATAATTTGAATGATTGTCATATTGCAATCGGAGTGAATCTAATCATATCGTAATTGGAGTGAATCAGATCATCACAGATGAAATATCTGATGATGATGATGATATGAACAGACCGCGCCGCATGTATGCACAAGCTAACATGTCGGCTAAGAAATTTTATCGGTGCACAGACAATGTTAAGATCAATTTGTTGAGAAGATACAGTTCTCAAAGTCTAAAAAGTCGAGCATACATCGGCTCAAGGTTGCCTATAACGACTGCATGCGCATATTGCTTGGAAAGCCAAGGTGGTGCAGAGCAAGTGAACGCATCTCAAGACACATTTCATGCCCTGTTGAGGAATCGGATGTACAGGTTTGTACAATATGCAGATTGAATGATTCTCAGAATTCCATCGTTGCGCTGCTGTCCAATCCTGGTTTCAATGCAGTCAGATGCCAGTCGCCAAAGTGGAACATTGGTATTTCTGCCTTTTTTGATTTTCTTTACGCGTCTTAAGGTGCAGTTTGTTTTGTTAAGGACCAAGAGTCTGCTAATAAAAGTTGATTTATTGATTGATTATCATATTGTAATTGGAATAAATATCGCCATTGGATTGAGTCACATCACAGTTGGAGTGAATCAAAATGGGGGGGGCGTGATTGTAATCATTCGTATCCCCATTTGAGTGAATCTTATCCTATCGTCATTTCGAAAAAAAAAATAGCTGACTTTTGTTTGTTTGTTTTAAATGTATTGAGATCTGCAGTCAAGACGACAAGCTTAAAAAGGTATGAATTTTGAAAACTCAAATAAGTAACCAAACAAAAATGTAATTCAAAATGTGGAATTTTATGGGCAGAATTTTGATGAAAATTGCTGACTAAAGGTTTTTTCCATTTATTGAGATCTACAATCAAGTAATTGATAGAGATAAATGGCACAAGTGAAATTTTCCATAGCTAATTTCTATTACCAGCTAACATCAAAGCATTGAAATTTCAATGGAGTATTGGCAAAATCCCGAAAAAAACGATTTCCTTTTTTTAACTTAATGAGAACTTGGTGTGGCTTTATTATTATTATTTTTTTTTTTAAAGAAAACCATAGGAGTTTCATTTTGAAGTTTTTGGATGGCGGCAGATTTCCCCCTCCCCAAAAAAACATTTGTAGTCAGCCCCCCTTCAAGTCTTCTCTCGATTCCTGACCAAGCCCCGGGCTCTGTTTTGTCCGTTGTGGAGCGATGCAGTGCGGGGGTGCGAGAAGAAAGACGCCGTGAGGGATGAAAGGAAGGTGGGGGTGACGAGGTGAGGAAGGGGGAGGGGGGGTCCGGTTAAAGTCTCCCATCACCATTCCCCCTTTTCCCTCCTCTACACTTTAACATCAAAGCCGAGTCTGGCAATAGAATTCAATAGAGGCAATCTGCATTTCCATGGACCCCCCCCCTTATTTCCCCCCACCAGGCCTCTTTGCCAGTCACTCACTCACTCATCCCAGCCACCATACCTTTCCCCACATAGACATCCATACATGATGAAGAACCCTGGCACAACCGTACCCAAAGGATATTAAATGTAGTTAACAACGGCTGTTGACACTATCAATTTAAATCAAGGAATTTAATTGCAGACAACAACCAAATGAAACCATGATTTCTGGAAGGGGGGGGGGCGGGGATTATCAAAAATCCCTCATTGAAAAAAAAAGAAACCCTAAAAATATTCAATACTTTCACATAAAAAATTGAAAACACTGCTGGAATATATGCAAAAAAACTTTAAAAAAAATAAAAATAAAAAATACAAAAATAAATAAATAAAAATTTAAAGTGGAGAAAATATATAGTTCTATAACACTACAAGAAAACAATTTCGGGGTTTCAACAGGGACGCTGACAGCTCGCGGCTACTTCACTGTAGTCCACTGATTGGTTGACAGCAACGTCACTTCTGTGACATTTAGCCCCGTTATCGCTAAATTTGGCATGATTTATTTTTGCGTTAATGCTTGTGACAACATTTTCAGTTCCCTTAACCCCAATGGGACATTACCGAAAGGTTTGAGCGGGACACAATGCAGACCATTGACTGGTTGCTATTGCTAAATTAGGTTCCGTTATGCATTTATTTTTCTTGCAAACATCTTCAGATGTTGTTACTGAATTTTTCATTACACCAAACCATGGAGGGAATGTACTGAAAGGTTGGAGCTAAACACACTGCATTAGTCGATAGAGAATTGTCACTTTTGTGATATTTAGCCCCGTTATCACCAAGTTCAGTGCGAGAGTTTTTTGTGATTATGGTCGTGACTAACTTTTCTGAACGCCTAACTCAACATAATTTAACGTTACCAAAAGGATGGAGCGAGATAGAATGCAGCCAGTTGACAGAGCATCGTCACTTCTGCGACATTCAGCTTTCTCGCAGCCAAATTCGGTATGTAATTTTTCTTCGGCTGAGATCGTCAAAATTTCTATACCCTGAACCCTAGTGGTAGAGTACCAAAAAGGTGAAGCTTGACAATGCAAACCATTGTTTGTTTGTTTAGTCCTTGCGGCTAAATTCGGCACAAAATGTTTTTACATTAATGATTGTGATGAACCTTTCAGTACCCCTAACCATAGGTAGATAGGCTATTTAAAAAAATAAATAATTTTTGCATTACATAAAATTTGTGATAAACAATTTTTTCAGCAAGAACATAGCGTTAGCATGCTGTACTGTACTCAGCAATACATCAGTGGCTAACATTAGCCCCTTTTACACCACTTGCCTTTTTCTGTCAGTATCCATCCCTCAAAATACAGACGCTTATAATAATGGTAATATACACTGTACTATTCTAATTCACGTGATATGCGTGTTAGCTTTTGCAGTCTGACTATTTATTGTCCTTTGATTAAGCGGTTAGCGTGGGCGGCGCTCGACATTTCGCTGAACTGTCAAAACGTCTTTTGGTTTTCGTGGGTTTTCGCATAAAAAAAAAAAAAAAAAAAAACATTGCTCCAGTTTTCTGGCTGAAAAACATTTCCTGGCTGCCGACGCTAAGTGAATGTGACAGCCTTGCAAATATTTCACTCGAAACCTATGTGTCATGTAGCCTGCCAATAGGCGCGGATCATTCATTGTCAGTTGAGAACATCTCTATAAACTCATTGGGGGGATGAATATTCCACAAGATTCAGGACAGAAGCAGGCCTCACATTATGAGGGATGTGGCTGGAATAGAAAAGGTCTTGATATGTAGATAGGTCGGTAGCCAGGTCGGTGGGCAGGTAGCTAGCTAGCTAGCTAGTCGGTAGGTAGGTCTGATTAGTCTGTGTTCGCCGCCCAGCGGGGTGGGAAGAGATGCATAGGAAGAGTGGAATTCTCACAGACATGCCGGGCCCCCTACCGCCACTCCGCTTCCAACACTCCAATGTCTTCCCGAGCCAAGTTGGCCGTTAAATCCGTCTTTCTTCTTACTGATGACCCGTAAGTGATGCGGGGGACGGATCACAGGGTCCGTACACTGCTGGTGGATGAGTGGGCTGAAGCCAGGCAAGGAGGATCACTTGTGTAATTCCTCTAATTGGGATTATTAGATCCGAATTCTGTGTTCCGGTTTCATCTTTGCGCCCATAATCAGGTGTGTGGTTCACAGTGCACACACACAAACATAAATACCATAACTATTATACCCTAGCAACCTACCTACCCACTCTCCCTTTCGTATCTGAATCTAGTCTACAGACCTACAGTACCTACCGACAACCATACCAAATTACAAATTTCCGCTATTCACAGAAAATAATAATCCCTGCAATCCCTACCATCAACCCTATCATGCATAACTATACCTTATCCTACTAACCTACCTACCAAGCAACTCTACAACAGTATACCTACTATTCGATCTTACCTACACACCCTCCCAATTTACCCACCATACCCTATATTTCTCTACCATAAAGTACCTTAAAACAGTATACTTTACCAACGGATTATGGTTGCATTTAGAGGGACTGCTACATTCCTTTAAATTGCCTGGGAAGCTTTTTTGCAAATTAGCAATGAGCGATTTAGCGGTGCGAAATAAGGATTTGTAGCATTAAAATGCTTGTTTTGTTTTCTAAGAAAAGGGACTTGGCGGATTAGAGGAGGAAGCAGGAAACGACAAAGCCGAAACTCCTCGAGCCACCGCTTCACTTCACAAGGCGGCCGAGCCTCCGGGAAGCGGCTCGATCGATAATGCTATTTAAACGCGCGGGGCGACTCCACTTTTATTTGAACGTGGCGGGAAGTAGTGGGCTCTCAATGGATGCTTTGTGGGATTTAGTGTGCGAGGATGGACAGTGAATTCCAAACGAGTGCTTCAACACACCAGCCTCTCCTCTGCTTTTTCATTCCAAAACACTATTTAGCACGTTTGCCAATAGAAAACAATGAGTAACCACGTGTAAGCCCGACTACACCCACCTTAACAGACCCTGCTCTAACAACCGACCCACCCACCCATCTACCATAACATCCGATCTACCCAGCTGCCCCGCCATAACTATTATACCGTACCAATCTACCTATTGTCTAACTGTATAAATAAATATACCCCACCCTACCTTCCTTCCTACTTGTATACCCTACCAGGACTATCTTACTCGACCAACCTACCCAGCCAAGTACCCCATCATACCATTCTACCCACTCATTTACCTTACCAAAGGTATTATAACCTACCAACCCATCTACCCTATCATACTCCACCAACATCTACCCTACCTATTAACCCATCTACCGACCCTTTTATACCTTAATATACCCCGCTTAGCAACCTACCCACCCGCCTACAGCATCTACCATAACTACTATACACTACCATCCAATCTATTCATCTACCCAACCGTAACTATATGCCATTCTACCTACCCTATTATATCTTAATATACCCCACCCTACCAAAAATTTGATACCCAACCAACCAAGAAACCCAACCATGTACCTTATCATCCCTTAGTGTTCCCTACACAACCAATCCAACAATGACAATCCCCGACCCTTTGTTTTCCGAACTCACTGTTCAAATTTTGTCCTCTGCGGAAAGGCTAGCATGAGCAAGACGTTAACCAACTGGTATTCTTCCTTTGCATGTCGCTAGCTTGTTGCTACAAAAAGAGAACTGTAACTAAAGCTGGATCACTTAGCTTGTAAATGTCACTATAGTAGACGGGAGTGACTCTACAGTATATACACTTGGCACAACAAAACAAAACAGACACACTCCCCCCACTTGTTCCCGCTGTGCTTTCACTTAAGCACCCCCCCAAACCCCACCCCTGACTTCTTTTTTACGACGCCCTGCTTCCTAATAAACTTTTTGCGGCGTTTGGAATCCATTAGGAGCAATATCCCACTTTTCAAAACATCCTGGATCTTTGCAGGAGGGGAGAGGGGGAGAATTTTCCATTTGTATTGAGGGCACAGCCAGAATGTCACAGGAACCAGGAAAAGAAGATGTTGTCGTAAAGCCGCTAGGCAGCTGTCGACTGGAGAAACCTTTTGTTTCAGTTTTTAGTCAAGGCCCTCTCCAGATCCCTAAGTGGAACTTTCCCGATACAAGCTTACGGACAAAATCTAACTTTCACAGCCCCTTTAAACATCCAACAGAAACGGCGTATCATCTCTTCACCACATACAACTTTAAGAGAAACTCATTTTAAGTGATTTCTGACATGACAAAATTACGGTCCTCGGGGTCAATGTGTGCTTTGGAACATTTTGTCAAAGGTGCGAAGGTTTTTGTGTGAAAGGACAACCAAATGTGTCTGATTTCCTTTTGCTCAGTCAGAACAAAATAAAAGATAAACTCAATGCCAAGGCTACACTACCCCCAAAGCTTCTATCTGCCCTGGTTTCCTGTCCTACTTTTGAAACATTCTGTTTTGGTTTTTAAATCAAGGTATTGTCAGGTATCACCCCAGTCTGACTCAGGTATTCCCACCGTATCAATTGGATGAGGGTTTTATCACGGGGCAAACAAACCTTTAATCCAATTCAGATAAGAGGTACTCGAGTGTCGCAACTGATTGTTCCCACAGTGTCAAAGTGGATAACAAGGTGCCGCCAGACAAACCGGTGGCGGCGTGCCAGCCAGGAGAGAGAGGTGCGCCAGATGACGGACAAAAGGAGGAGTAAACAACTTTTAACAATGGTGCTTTCCGGCAAGCGAGCGACTTTCCTACATGCGCGCCCCCTCGCATGCGCCCTCGCTTCCTGTGGACGTCCAGACATGTGCCTGAAGCATCAGCGCCTGCACGCTAAACTCCTACAGAGACGGCGCACCCCGTCTCTCCCCAGCACACACCCACAAAAAAAAAAGTCCATTTAAATCCACTAGCCAAAGAACATCAACATCTGACAATCTTCTTAAGCCACACACCCCCAGACCTCAACAGAAATGCTGCACCTTCTCTCCCCCGCATATACCCTCAAAAAGTTACATTTAAATACAAAGAACTGTCAAACTTGTTAAGCCACCCAGCCCCTGCAACACCTTGACAGAAATGGAGCCCCCCCCCCCCTTTGTCCCACACACACATACAAAAAGGCAATTGAAACACAAAAGCCAAAGAACAATCAAATTTGTTCAGCCCCGGCACCCCTTTCAACATGACGACAGGCATGGCGTACCCAGTCTCCCCAGCACACACCCTCAAAAAAGTACATTTGAATGCACTACCCAAAGAATATAAAAAATTTGCCAAATCTTTTAAGACACATGCATCAGTTTTCACGTCCCAATAGCGATGATGCACACCCTCACTCCCACGCACACCACAAAAATAAGTCAAAGAAGTTGTAAACCAGTCACATTTGTTGCTGGTGGACACTCACCTTCAATCAGCACTCTTCACATTTTTGAAGCCACCCACCGCCTATAAACTCTTGCAATAGATGGCGCACCCCGTCTCTCCTGCACGCAACTGGAGAAAAAAAAAAATCATTTAAATACACAAAGATTGCCAAACTCAACTGATGGGGTAGTCGCGATTGGGTTTTTGTGGCGTTGGTGTAGAGGCAAAATGTGGAGCACGCAAGTGCAGGAACCCCAAAAAGGTTTTTCATTTCAAAAACACTCACCACTAACAAACATGACGAGACGAAGGAAACATGGGCTATGATGACAGACAACAATGCACCAACGCAGACTGAAAGCAGGCAAGTAAAAACAAACAAACTGGCAAGACAACGAGAAGCACCTGGACAAGACACGAGGGGCTGGAGGAAGCTGATTGGTAGACACAAGGGACAGGGCTGACGAGAACAGGTGGAAACGAAAATCTAATGAGCAAGACAAGACATTAATATTGACAAGGAACACAGTGGGGGGGGGGGGGGGACAGGACATCATACGTGCGCAACTGCGCCAACATCCCGATAGACATGGTGCACACCCTCTCTCTCGCGCATACCCTCAAAATCAGTCACCGAACGTTGACTGTATATGAGTCAAACTTGTTGTTGGTGCACCACTCTTCCCCACGCACACCTTCAGGAGCCATTGGCAAACTTTTGAAGCCTTGCAATGCCAACATCTTGACAGAGATGGCGCACCTCCTCTCTCCCGCACACAACTTTAAAAAAGTCAATTTAAATACACAAACCGAAAAAGGCCTGAATCAACTTGTCGAGGCTTCGCCCCGGCTTCAAGATGCCGGCAACAACAAGGCGCACCCCCGACCCCCCCGAATGATCTGTGACGACTCCAAATGATTGATTACATCGCGACGTTCAAACGGAGAAATATTTTGCGTGAGCGAAGGAGAAAGGGGACTGCGGAGGATCGTGAAAAAGAAGAGAAGGAGAACACGGGGCTTGTGGGTAATTACGGCGTGGGGCGGTGGGCGGGAGACAAGCGCTCGGGGGGGGGGGGGGGGAGGGGGGGACAAAACGTCGAGGCCAGATGTGCGTGGAATGTTCTGGCTGGAGGTGCGCGGGTGGATGTGCGGTCGGAGTGAAGAGCATTTGAATTACGCAGCCTGCAAGTCGTTAAAAAGGCCGTCAAGCCTCCGAGAGGTCTACCGTGTCGTTCGCAACATAAGCCTTCTCAACACATTCAGTGCGGCCTTTAAGCTTTTTTGTGGGGGGGGGGGAAGGACTTTGATTTGGATCTCTTTTGACTGCTGCTGTGCACTTGAATCTGTCAGGGGTTAGGCTTTCAAATTATGCCTTCAATTTATGGTTCAGGTTTCAAATTATGGTTTCAATACAGGGATGCGGTTACAATCCAGGGTAAGAGTTTCAAGTTATGGTTTTGTAAACTGGGTTAGGGTTTAAAAACTTGGTTGGGGTTTTAAGTTATGGTTCTAAGACGGGCATGGGATTTCAAAACAGGGTTGTTATTTTTTAAATTGTGGTGCCAAGACAGCGTTAGGGTTTCAACTTATGGTTTCAAGAAAGGAACGGGGTTCCAAAAAAGGATTGGGGTTTCAAGTTATGATATCAAGAGATGGTTAAGGTTTGAAACTATGTTAGTATTACTATTTATGGGTTTCGACTAGTTATGGTTTCAATACAGGGTTAGAGTTTCAAGGCAGAGTTAGGGTATCAAATGAGGAACTGAAGTTATGGTTTCAAAGTAGAGAGTCAAGCCAGGGCTACGGTTTCAAGTTAGGGTTCCAAGCCAGGATTTCAGATTTCAAATTAAGGTTTCAAGATGGGGTAAGGATTTCAAAGTGGGGCTTGAAGCCAGGGCTACGGTTTCAAACTAGCTTTAGGGTTTGAAATTATGATTGCACAATAGGGTTAGGTTTTCAGGTAGGGGGTTCAAGACAGGCTCAGGGTTTCAAGCCTGAGTTAGGATTTCAAGTTATGGTTTCAAGCCAGGGACCGAGTTTCAAAGTTTTGTTTCAAGCCTGGATTCTCGTTTTAAACAAGGGTTTCAAGACAGGATTAGGGTTTCGAATTAAGGTTCCAAGCTAGGGTTGCAAATGAGGTTTTCAATCCAGGGTTAGGGTTTTAGAGTAGGGTTTCAGGCATGGGTTTTGGTTTCAAAAGACTAGACTTGGCTTGCCACCTGTTACTATGTAAACTGACCTTTATTCCGAGGAAGCCGGTCCATAGCGTGTCGTAGAGTACCGTAGCGTAGCGTGCTGCAGAACTTCCTTCTATGTTGCTATCTCGACATCAGTGCGCCATCGCAGTCAGTCGTCATGCATTAAGAAAGCCCTACCCACAATGCACCTGGAGCCTCCACACCTCCTGCTGCTTCTCATCAGCCCCGATGCAAAACCTCCTGCTACGGTGACCCTAACTCACGGCGAGGAGAAACAGCCAACAGCACCGCCATCCCCATCCCGGACACGACTGTCAACGATGCCATCGTCACCAAGTTACGGTTTCGAACCTGTGTTAGGGTTTGAAAACACAGCTCCAGTCCAGAACAGCTGGATGCGACTCCGCCTTGACCTGACCAGCACTGCCCAACTTCCATTCTACAAACGTACCTTTAGCAAGTTAGGATTTCGAAACAGGGTCAGGTTTGAAAGTAGGGGTTTCGAAGAAGGGTTTCAAACCCGGTTTTAAAAAATTGTTCCAGGCCCAAACAGCTGGATGCAACTCACCCCTCCCCATTCCGGAACCGATTGTCAACAATCCCGCCTTCGCCAAGTTAGGGTTTAAAGACAGGGTTGGGGTTTCAAAGAAGGGCTTCAAGCCCAAGTTATGGTTTTAAAACAGTGTCTCAGACCTGAACAGCTGGATGCGAATCCCCCCCACCCCAGCAAGCACTACCCCACCTCCATCCCAGACCTGACGGTCCACAATGGGGCCTTCAGCGCCATCACCTCAACTTCCTCGCTTTCTCAAATTCCATTTATTTGTTCAGTCACCTGGCCCCTTGATAAATGGATCCCAGGCCACGTACTTTGTTTACCGCCCTCAACCTTTTTGGGTTATGACAAGGCAGTTTTTTTTTTTTCCCTTACACAAATATACCTGATCGAAAAAAAAAAAAGCGTCCACACTTCACATGTGATTGCCTTTAAGTCGAGAGCGCCGCTGTTTGTTCAGCTGCGAGGAGAAGGAGGAGGGCGAGGAAATGAAGAGCCGCGAAGACGTTTGTGTTTGTTCTGCCGAGTAAGAGGAGAGCCAGGAAACGGCTGATTGACTGCTCCCGGCTCGCGCCTCCTCCGACCTGGACCAGGAACCTGGAACCCCCCCACCCTGACGCGGCCTGATTTATAAGATGGCAGCAACGCTTTGGCGACAAAGCGGGAGAATATTTCAGCTATGTCAGCACTTTGCTGTTAGGGGCAGCATTGACGTAAGAGGGTCATTGTTTCAAGATAAGATTAGACTTTCAAATAAGGTTTCAGACAAAGGTTAGGGTTTTGAAAGAAGATACCCTAATCTTGTTTTGAAACCCTATCCTTTGTCGGGGGTTAGATTTCAGACAACGGGCAGGGTTTCAGACACAGGGTGGGGTTTCAAGACAATATTAGACTTTCTCGACTGGGTAAACGTTTCAGAGAAGGGGCAGGGTTTAAAATTACCGTTTCAGAAAAAGATAAGGCATTCAAATTAGGGTTTATAGACAAGATTAGGGTTTCAAAATAGGGTTTCTAGAATGGTAAACGTTTCAGTCAAGGGTGAGGGTTTCAAATTAGAGTTTCAGATTAAGGTTTTCAAACAAGATCAGGGTTTCAGGGATGGGCAAGCGTTTCAAGTCAGGGTTAGGGTTTTAAATCAGTGTTTCAAAATTAGATTAGGGTTTCAAATTAGGGTTTTCAGACTGCGCACGTGTTTCAATTCAGTAGGTTCCTGTGTTCACAGTTTGATGTGTCGCTCATGCCGTGTTTGGGTTCCCAGCGGTGGATGGTGGGTGTCGAGGGTCCGCCCGTGGGTTTCCAGAGCAGCTGGCCCGGCACTTCCACTTTGCGCTTAACGACCGCGTTTGAAATTCCACCCACCTAAAAATGGGACAAAATAAACCATGCATGTGGCGCGCCAAACAAACGTCTCTCTCTCCTTTTTCCCTTCTTTTTCTTATTTTTCATGTCTCGCGTCCCGCAGCTGCGCTTTTATGTCAGTTCTTACGTCAACTTCATCAATGGAACCCTAATTTGAGAGACATTAACCCTATCTTGAAACCTTAATTGAAACCTCTAACACTCTCACGAAACCCTAATTTGAGACCTTAACCCTTTCTTTAATCCCTAAATCTTGTTTAAAACCCTACTTGAACACCCTACTTCACTCTAGAAATACTAATTGAAAATCTAACGCTGTCTTGAAATCCTAATTCAAAACCCTAACCATTGTTTGAAACCCTAACCTTGTCTTGAAACCCCACTTTGAAAACCGTAACCATATCTTGAAACGCTACTTTGAAACCATGACCCTGCCTTTAAAACCCTTATTCAAAATCCTAACACTTGTTAGAAACCCTAACCCTGTCTTGAAACCCTAATTCTCTCTAGAAACCTTTTAACCTTATCCCTGGTTTCCGAAGAGCTCACCACCTGTGGGAGGGGACAAGGGGGTCGGGTGACAGCCGAGACCAGGGCCCCATCCCCGGCTACAGAAGCTAGCTTCTCCGGCAGGGAAGGAGCCCGAGCTAGTGTGCAAGGTTGAGAAGTACCGACGAGATATGTTCAGGTTCACCTCGACACACAACTTGGGCTCTGGTACCAGTCCTCTCGAGAGGGGTTGGACTCTCGTGCACTCTGGAGTTTCCCACGGTGGGAGGCAACCAGCAGGTGTGGGCATACTTACCGGCCCACATCTCAGTGCCCGTACGTTGGGGTTCACCCCGGTGGACGAGAGGGTAGCCTCTCCCCGCCTTCGGGTGGGGGAGGGGGACGGGTCCTGGCTATTGTTTGTGCCTATGCACCAAACAGCAGCTGCCACAGCTGCCCTAACCCTTGTTTGAAACCCTTGTCTTGAAACGCTAATCCTATCTTGACAGCCTAACTTAAAACTCTAACCGCCATTTGAGATTCGGGTCCTTTCTGCCTAGTTGTTGGTTTTTTTTTGGGGGGGGGGGGGGGGGGGGCTGAGAGGAAGTGAGAAGTGCTGATGAGACTCCAGAGTGCGACAACAACAACAGGATGAAACAAGCCAATACCCCGCCCCCCTTGCCCCCCTCGGCGTGGCCCCGCCGTGACTGGGGAAGTGTGAGCAGGGGCCTCCTGTCCAATCACAGCCGAGGTTAACCACGGAGCACGACAAACAATCTTGTAGTCTTTCCTTCCTTTCAAGAAGTACTCCACAGTCTCTGCAGCAGCCCTCAATCTCCCCTCTTATAAAATCTGGTTACCGTGTAGAGAAATTGTTTCATCGCCCTAACTCAACTATAAAACCCTAACCTCGGTTTGCAACCCTAATCTGAAACATTAACACTCACATGGAGCCCTAACAGTGTCTTGAAACCCTAATCCTGTCTTGAAAGCCTCATTTGAAGCCCTGTCTTGAAACCTTACTCTGAAACTCTAATCCTATATTGAAATTCTAATTTGAAAACCGGTACAATTGGTTGAAACTGTAACAGAGGCTTCGGCCCCACTTTAAAACCCTAATCCCGTATTGAACTCCTAATTTGAAACCCTTACTCTCATTGGAAACCCTTACCCTGTCTTGAAACCCTAACATGAAACCCTCACCGTCTTAAAACCCTACTTTGAAACATTAATTTTGTCTTGAACTCCTAATTTGAAAAACTAAGCCTCCTTTGAAACCTTAACCCTAACTCAGGCTTGAAACCATATTTTTATACTCTAACGCTGTCTTCAAACCTTAACCTCAAACACTAACCCTGCCTTGAAACCTGAATTTAAAACCCTAATCCTGTCCTTAACTCCAGATTTGAAACCTTCAGCCTCATTTTAAAAACCTAAACCTGGCTCAAAACCCTCGTTTAAAACCTTAACTCAGGCTCAAAACCCCGACTTCGAATCCTTCCCCCTGTCTTGAAACGTTAACTTGAAATCCACCTTTCCCAAAACGGACCTCCTTCAGCATCCTGACAACAAGACCGAGGTGGCAAAACACATGCGAAGGTAGAAGCAGGAGGAGGCCATAATCAGCCATGGAACATAACAAGTCAATAACAAGTGTCGGCTTTGAATGGCTGGAAGTGAGGGCAGGAAGAAGGCCCTGCAAGGAGGCAACACGCTTCATTGGCCAGCACATGTTTGGCCTTCTATACGCTTTTTTGCTAGAAAAGGCCAATTAAGAGCTGCTCTTAATGAGCCTGGCAGGCACCCTATAAACTGTCTGCTTCACTGAAAGAGTCGCTCATTAGCCCCCCCACCACCTCCCGAAAACCTCGCCCACCTCCGCCGCCACGGCCGCCGCCGCCGCCATCACAGGACGTGATGGATCAGACATTTGGTGAGTCGCTATTTGACGGAGTGACTTTATGCGCAATAAAGTCTGGCTGCTGCGTCGCCTGAATGCTTGTCCTTGTGTGGTCATGATGCACGTTTTCCACCACGAAGAAGCACCCAAACAACCAAATGGGAGTGGGGCCATATAGGAAGGCTGCTCCCTGCAGTTTAGTAGCTACAACATACATCAATTCATATTCGCTGCTAACGGAAATAGCACGCAGCTGAAAGCATCGTAATTGGAGCGATTCATGCTGTATTACATTGTAATTGGAGTGAATCGCATCGAAACTGGCGTGAATTGAATCGTATCATAATCGGAGTGAATCATATGATATCGTCATTTTAGGAAAATCAAGATAGTAATTGAAGTGAATCATATCATAATTAAATAAAATGTAAAGGAGTGCATGTATTCATATTGTATCTTAATTGGAGTGAATCCTATCGTGATTAGAGTAAATCATATTGTATCGTAATCACAATGGAATCATCTTGTATTGCAGCGTAATTGGAGTAAAATCGTATCGTAATTGGAACGAGTCGTATCATATCGTAACTGGTGTCAAACGTAATAATAATTGGAGTAAATCATATTCTATCGTAATAACAGTGAATAACATGGGAATGAGAGAAAATCTTATCGTATCCTGACTGGAGTAAATCAGGTCATAATTAAAGGATCATATTGCATTATAATTGGAGTGAATCATATCGGATCATTGCAGTCGATTATATCATACTAAATTGCAATTGCAGTGAATCGTATTCTGTCGTAGTCACAGTGAATCATTTTGTCTGAGGAGTTGAATCATTATTGTCATTGGAGTTAATGCTGTAGTAATGATAAGTGAATCATACTGTATTGCGTTGTAATGGAAGTGAATAAATAATACATTGTATCATATTTGGAGTCAGTCCGATTGTATTTGGACTGAATCAGACTGTTTCGCATCATAATCGGAGTGGATCGTAATTGTACCGCAGTTGTACCGTAGTTAGTCAAAACAGTAGTTTATTATCCTGAATTTCACAGACAAGCTGGGCGCTACCCTCTTCCACGCCTAACCATTGAAAAACGTACTTGACGAAGATACACGTCGGCGGCAGTAAACGGTTGGATTCCAATTGACTCATTAAAAATGGCGGTGAATGAGCTAAGGGCCGTAAAAATAAACTTGACTTAACATCTTGACAGAGTTGGCCCACCCCCTGTCGTCTGCACACCCCTTTAACAAAACTCTTGAGTGCTGATCCCCACATTTCCCCCCCCCCCCCCCTCCCTAT
Organism: Phyllopteryx taeniolatus; assembly: GCF_024500385.1. NCBI lineage: Eukaryota > Metazoa > Chordata > Actinopteri > Syngnathiformes > Syngnathidae > Phyllopteryx > Phyllopteryx taeniolatus. Next base: position 19,622,560 of record NC_084514.1, read on the forward strand.
TAGGGGTCTTCTCAAATTCCAGAAAGTTGGTCCTAATGGAGACCATGCTTGTGACTCCCTCAGGGACTGACAGGAATGTGTCGTGTTATAGCCTCATCATAATAATCAGCGTCATCATTCCTCAAGATATAAGACACCTCTGCCAGTCTTTCCTAGCCAACCCTCCGCACCCCCAGTCCTCCCCCAAGGCTGGCCTAACTTACGTAGGACATCTGGCAGACAGACGCCAGTGGTGAAGGAAGGATGTGGGGGGTGGGGGGATCGATGCCGCACTGTTGATGGAAAACCTCACTACTCGCTCCTCCAGGTGTGAGCTAGTTCTGTTTAACTTTGGCGCACCCCTCTACGTCCCATGCAGTCTTAAAAAAAAAAAAACATTCCATTTAATTACACAAGCAGAAAAACGCCTAAATTGGCAAAACTTTTAATGTCACACACCCCCTTCTCCCTCCCAGCGGAGGTGACAATCTCCCTGGGAGTGGGTAAGCCATTTCTGTCATTTTCTTGAAAGGGGTATTTGGCCTGAAAATTCTTGTTTATTTGGCTTGTGAATGTCAGTATACTTTTTGGGGGGCGAGGAGGTGCACCATCTCTGATGAAATGTTTTAGGGGGTGTTTGCCTTAAAAGGTTTAGTTGATTTAGGCCTTCTTTGGATTGTGTATATCAATTGACTTTTTTGATGGTGTATGCAGGGGAGAAGGGGTGCGCCTTCTCTGTTGAAGGGGGTGTGCGGCATTTTTTATCCATAACCACACTGAAATTTATGTAAATACGCAAGCCAGAGAATGCCTAGATCAGCTTTTCCTAAACGTTTCAAGCCACGTTCCCCCTTAAAAGTAACCACAGTGATGTCGCACCCCCGCAAAGACCCTAAAAAGGTCAATTTAAATACACAAGCCATCAATTCCCCCTTTAAGGACGGTGTTATGGATCGTAGCTGATGTGCTTCCACTACATATCCTCATGGCTGTGTGCTGATATTACGGTCGGCAGAATATCGAGATAACATCGTATCGTGTTCCCTTCGCCAAAGAGCGTCCTCTGTCTGGTCGTCTTTGTGCGTCCTCGCTTCCCAAGCCGGCGAGGGACATCCACAATGGGACGTTCACAGCCCGATATCGGCGTCGTGCCCCTCCCACCTGTCAGGAGGACGGGCTTTGACCACATCAGATTGATATCGAGTTGTCGGGACGCCGCCCTCCGCCAGTTTCTCGTTTCAGCGGCCACAATAGTGCCGTCTATCCCACGCCGCTAGCTAAATGTCAGCTAGCGTCCGCCGCCCTCGTCTTCATCCCCTAAAAAGAAATGCCCCAGAGGCTAATGGGTGAGATGTTCTATCAGTCTCTGTGTACATGCTGTACCGGGGGATCGAGTTCCCTCCTCTTTAGATCGTGTTTACTTTCACAGGACCTTGCAAATGACTTTGACGGCGATCTGAGCTTTGAATTGATTCTTTTTTTTCCAGGTGTGTCTCTTTTTTAGGGTGCATGTGAGGGAGAAGTGGTGCGCCATGTCAGTTGGGATGGTGATTGTGGCTTTAAATGCGGGAGAAAAAGTCTCATTTTCACTCTCACTTTACGAGCAATCCCCACAAGCCGGATGGCCACCAAATAACATCTCGAAGCGCATTGCGGCTATCACAGGGAAAAAAGGAGAAGGGAAAGAGGAAGTGGCAAACTGGTGACAGGAAGCGAGACCAGTGAAACATCTGCTGAGGATCCTTTTTTTTTTTTTTTTTTTTTTTTAAAGCGGGTTTTCGTTGTCTGTTTTGTTTGCTGCTTGGTCGGCTTTGATTTCAGGGTGGAAGGAGAGTGAGAACAGCATTGGAGAGGAACAAAAAGGAGGATAAAAAGGGGGACGAATGAAAAGCCCCCTTCTGACTCCCAGTGACCCACATTCATTTGCACAGCTTTTAGTTTTTTGTTTTGTTTTTTGGGGGGTCGGGGGGGCGGGGGGGGGGGTCTCGCTCTGTCTTGGCAACGAGCAGCCGCTGTGAAAGAATCCTAGCACTCTGCCAAAAGCAGTGAAGGAGAGGAGGGAGGGAAAGAGTGGACACCAGAGCCCTCCTCCTCCTCTTCCTCCTGAGGGCCCGTCGCCCTTGGCGACAAGCGCTCGATGAACACAACCAAAACCAAAAAACGGCAAGCGAGACCACGTTAGAATCAACGAATGAACGGTGTAAGAATGTTGCGCTTGGTAGCTTTTTGTGTTAGAATGAAGGAAAGCAGCATGTTGGGATAAAACGCAATTGCAACTCTTCGGAACTAAACACTGGAGACTCTCATTCTCCATAACTGTTGTTTCCTCGCTGCCCACAGTCTCCGCATTGCCGCAGTGCTCCATATTATCTGTGCCCTTACGCTCATCTTGGATACCTTTTTCCTTTGAAGTAAACACAGGAGATGCTAATTTTCTGTTTTCTCTCTACCCTCATTTTACACTTGTTGCAGAAGTCTGTTTTCTTGGTGTCCTTCGTCTCATGTTGGATGTTTTCCCTTTTTCCTTTGGAATAAATACAGGAGACTCTCATTCTCCACTGTTTGTTAGCGAGTTTCATTCCCATTTTGCACCGCTCCCTTTTCTTGCCCCTATCAGTCCATATTTGCTTAGCCCTTAATCTCATCTTGGATATTTTGTCCCTTTTTCATTTTTTTGTAAATACATAAGACTCTCAATGCTCCAATTCCTTGCTGCCCTCAGTCTCCACTTTGCTGCAGCGCTCGTTATTTTCTGTGCCCTCAGTCTCACCTTGGAATTTTTGTCATTTTTCCTTAGAACCAAACACAGGAGACTCTCAGTGCTTCATTTCCTTGCTGCCCTCAGTCTCCACTTTGTTGCAGTGCTCCTTATTGTCGATGGCCTTATTCTCATCTTGGATATTTTTGTTTTTTTTCCCCTTAAAACAAAATACAGGAGACTCTCATTCTTTGTCATCGGTGTTTGTCAGATGTTGTTTCGTTACAAGTGATGTGTTCAAAGTGCCCAGGTTTTCGTAGGTTCCAATGTGAGACGAGTTGTATTTTACATTGATTCCAGTTTGTTAGCATGCTACAGATGTTTCGTCGGCACCCGCGTTCGTTAATCCTTGTCCAGTTTTTTTTTTTTGTATGTAGTACATTTTGCACCACTCGAGAGTGTAAATAAAGTGGCCGGGTTGGCACGGCTACTGGTGGCGGCAGCTGCGTCTCAATCAGCGAGCGACGTGAAAGGAGAACCAGTGGAGGGTTTTTAATGGGCCATTTGATTGCCGACCAGACGTGCAGCCTCGCCACGGATGAATGCGGCGGTGACATCATCACAGAGCCGTAGGTCAGCTCGTTGGGCAGCTGACTGCCGCTGGCTCGGCGGGAGAAAGAACCCTTTGAGCCCCCCGCCCCAAGCTCGCCGGACCCCGTGTTCATTAGCAGTCGCCCCCCTCGTAGCGCCACACATGTATCAGCATGCAGAGACACATAGGACATCGCATAACAAGGCGGCTTTTTCTTTCAGGGAGTCAGTCAATCAACCTTTGTTCTTCTAATGCCTGGGAACTTTTTTCTCCCAACTCCCCCCTGCTCTGGCAAACATGGGTTTCATCTATAAACGATAAACGTTTCAGGGCAGAATATTTCTCTCTCTCTTACTCTCTCTCTCTGGTTTTGGCCCCTTCTTTACTGCTAATCATCGCTACACTCGCCGCGCTTTTCCTGCCATTAAGCGACGATGGAGGCCAAAGCCGCAAAGAACATGATAGTCGTGGAACTCAACACACCCCGCGACTCCCCTTCTCCACCTTGGAATGCATTTCTGCAGCGCTGCACTTTTCCACATCCATCCATCCCGGAATGGACCCCACCCACTCGCTTTTGAACCCCCAACCCACTGCTTCTTGCCAATTCATTTCATCCAGCTGGAAAGCTTGTTTATTTCCCTTTTAAATGATGCCCAGATTGACAATCTTGCAGTGTAGCATCTTGAGGAGCCATACTCACATAGCCAAGCTAGTCACACACTGCTGTGGGATGACAAAATATATTGGCGAAAAGCGTTGTTATGAACGAGAACTAGCCAAGAGGTCATCAAAAGCGCCTTTTTTTCCCCCATTTTGACACTCAAGAAAACCTCCAGCTCGTGTTGGTCACACACTGCTGGGGGATGGCAAAATGCATTTGCGAGAAGCAATGTTGAAAGAGAGAAATTAGGGCTCAAAACAAAATACTTTATCCTCATCGACATGTTCTCATATCAGAGAACAGCCTGGCACCTCCTACTCATACTGGTCGCACACTGTTGAGGGACGACAAATTGTATTGGTGAGAAGCATTATGGCAGAGAAACACATTTTGGGTTTGTATTTACATTACAGGAGGTCATTACAGTAAAAGCAGCATTTTTCCAATTTTAAAGTTCAAGAACTGGTAACACACCGTTGTGGTTCTGCAAAATGTATTGGCAAGAACTAGTATCAACATAACAAGTCATCAAAAGCAGCATTTCCCCCATTTTAACACCAACAAAAACTATTTGCAGCTTATCCTGGTCGCACACTGTTGTGGGTCTATATAATGTGTTGGCAAAACCCACAGCAGTGGTTTAGAAATGCATTTGCAGACTTTTTGTTTTGTGTTTAAATCGCAACAGCTAATTAAAAGCAGTATTTTCCCATTTTGACACACATGAAAAAAAAAATCTTCAGCTCATGCTAGTCACACACCGCTGTGGAATGGAAAAATGTATTGGCGGAAAGCATTATTATGACCGAGTAATACATTCGGAAACTTTTTGTTTCGTGTTTACATCATAACAGCAAACCAAAATCAGTATTTTCAAATCTTGACGCTGAAGAAAACAATCTTCAGCTCATGCCAGTCACACACTGCTGTGATACTGCAAAATGTATTGGCAGAAAGTACTGTTATGACCGAGAACTTATGTTTTGTGCATTGTTAGAAATGACTGGCTGCACGCTAACACAACACTGCATACATACATTTTATTTGACACATCCCATTACAGATACACATCCAGATATGCTTATAAACATCTAATTGCATTGCACTTAGTCGCACCGACACAACAAATGCACCCCATATCAACATAGGGTACGTTGGGAAGTTCACTCCGGGCGCGCTCTCCGCAACCCGGGACCTTCGGTAACTCAGAGCGTCGGTAGTGTGTGTGCCACTCGATATAAGTAAAACTGACACATTCAATATGGCGGATGGACTGACGCATCCTTAGCAATAGCCAACAGGTTCACGAGTAAAGTTATAGAAAGCGGAACACGCTCTGTCTCTGGGTGCCGCGGTCTCGTGGCGCGATGGGAACATCGGACTGAATTTCCGAACGGTCCCCAAACACGAGCCTGTCGCTAGGATTGGTCGACGACTTTTCATCAGGCCTAATCATTGAGGTTTTACCTCGACCAGAATAAAAGAACCGGGCAATAGAGGTTTGTACGGCCGGCAAGGTTATACCCGGGCCGCGACTTTTCTTTGTTCTCTTTTCCTAACCTCTAACAGCATCAGTATCTCAGACCATCAAAAGTAGTACCAGTATGTTTTTGACATATTTGCCAAATAAAGAGGATTCTGATTCTGATTTCTCAAGATAAGCACAATCTTAACCTCAAACTGGTCACACACTGCTGTGGGATAACGCTTCCAAAAATTGTGTTTGGAATGACCAACACATACGCATGTCCAACATTAGGTCATCAAAAGCAGCATTTTCTTTCTCCTTTTTACTTCTCTAAGTTATAATAGTCACACACTGCTGTGGGATGGCAAATTGTATTGGTGAGAAATTAGCACAGAGAAAAAAAAATTGCCGCAAATTACAAATTTGCTGACTCATTAGCACGTCTGTCATCAGGTTAGTCAAACACTGTTGTGGGACGGCAAAACATGCCCACACAAACGCTTGCATGCATGTCCCATCTGTGGTGCATCAATGTTTCAAAAAAAACAAAAACTAAAGTGTGCGGATGGCTGGGAGAAAACGAAAAAAGGGGGCGAGAGGTCTCAGTCAAGAAAAACAAGCAAAAGGAAGATGAGAGAGGACGAGTGGAGGGCGAAAGGAGAGGAAATGGGGGAGATAACTCGAGTGTGACCTGCATCCTGACAGCAGCCCCCCCCAACCCAACCCAACTCTTGTGGTAACTCTTCCAGCGCCCCCTGCTGGTGGCCTCCCAATGCATCAACCTGCCAGTTTATTTATTCACCCCGCCTGTGATGACTCACGGTGCGATTACACAGCGTGGAGTCAGCGTGAGAGTCTCCACACCCCGGTTGCGTAAAGGCGTGAAGAACCAGGTTACGGCCTGACCAAATCATGCGAATGAATGTACAGCACAGATCGAGTGCGTTGTGCAACAATGTTGCGCTTCAGCACGCGCGGAGAACGCTCGGGAGGCCTTCTGATGAAAGACGAGATCCTTGTCGACTTCCAGCCATCCGCGCGTCCTCAATAGCGCCGCGGATAAGCCGGCGCCTACCCCGGCTGACCCAGGACTGGTCGCCAGCCGGGTGCAGGGCACGCAGGGCAAACAAGCGCTCACGCTCACGTTCGCACCTACGCACGATTTAGAGTCTCGAGTGAAGCACAGGGAGAACATGTAAACGCCACACAGGAAGACCAAAGCGGAGATTCCAACCCCGAACCTCCGACCCCGCTTGTGAGTGTGCGTCCTTGGGAAATGGGAAGTGGTATCTTCAACTTGTGTGCACTTTGCTAGGAAGCGTCATTGACAGGTTGCATCCTTGTGAGGAGGTGTACATAGGATTGTGTATATTGGGGAGTATATCATTGGGAGGTTGTATTCTTGGGAAATCGCTCCGGTGAGCAAATGCTAATTTTAGCTCGCCCATCAATACGGTTTTCCATTAGCTGGCGATTTTTAAAAATACAATGAGTCTTAATTCTTTCTATTGTGCGTTTAGGTTCTTAATAAAGTCCAACGAGGGTGTCAACAAAGGGCTTGAAGAACGCTCAGGGAGGCCAGAATAACATGCATGCGACACAGGGTGCCTTCAGGGTGCTTTTACAACGCAGGAACTTGCATACACAACCCGCGCCGTGGCACATTAATTGTTTTCCTTCGACTATGATGTTTTCATGACCGCGAGAAGCCAAAATCGAAATCAAGATGAAACGACCATTATTCGCCCAGCCCTAAAGCATGTATCACACATTTTCGCTTGGTCGACTGGTCGCCGTAGTGCATTGTGGTTTCCTAGTGTCCCAAAAAAGTTGCCACCTAATCAATCGGAACACATTCAACTGTGTCAGACCAAATTGTGCCACACTTGTTGGTGGAAAAAGGGCTAAATACCCTTGCTAAAGTGCAGAATGGACAGTAAGTATGTGATGGTTTGTAAATGGTTTTACAGGTGTGTTGCGAAGTCTTTACAGTTTGCTACGCGCATTTTATTACGCTTTGGTCATATCAGGCCAGTTCACAAGACGATAAGAGCGTCAAGAGATACGGCGGGTAAAAATTTCCCCACAACATTCGTTTGGCCGCACTTGAACCTTTGCTTCCCGTTTAGGATGAAAGTCTCTGTTTATCCTTGCCAACGGCGGGCGGGACTTTGGTAGGACACCACAAACGTTTGATGGGAGTTTTTGCCGGAGCAGATGTGAAACGCCGAAGGCTGTTGAGGTGAAAGCGTGTTTGGACAAATAAGGAAGCGAGCAGGGCGGGAGTTTTACGCCTGTCACCACGTACTGTATTGCGCTCTTCATTATTTGGCAGCTCGTTCTCTTTTAATTCTGAAGTCCACAAACGAGACCTCCCAATATGGAGGTCAATAACTGAGCTTGTTGCCAAGTCAGCGGAATTGTTTGTGCTGCTATTTGTTATGGGCGATTAGACACGCCTAACTGGAAGACAACAACAACAATCAAAACCACACTTAACTGCCTGTTAATTGACAGACACACACAGCACCAGTGAGTACGCTCAAGTTTTAAGGGAAGGGTCATGAAAATGGAAGCTTTTCAAGAACTCTGCAGGTGGTGTTAGGGCATGCTAAAATTAGCCTGTTTATGGGCATGTTTGTTTTTTGTTTTTTTTTCTTTTCCCAGCCACCGCTGGAGCAGGTTATGTGCTCTGGCTCCAGTCAAAGAGGAGCAACATAATGGTCTCATTTACTCAATCACACGCTCTGACCTACCAACGCTACGGTAAAAAAAAAAAAAAAAAAAAAAAAAAAAAAAACATTGCCGAGCCACGTGAGGCGGTGCTGAAATGTCCTCCAAAGTGCACAATTTCACAAAGAAACAACCTCGCAAGTGAGCTTTCCCACAAATATATGTCCACACTAGGCTAAATCCACGCAGGCACACAAACCTACAAGTTGTCTTCCACGCAAGTAAACAACCTCCCAAGTATGCACACGCCACACGTCTCAAGTACACAACATCCAAAGTGAACTTCATAAGCAATCGTCCTCCAAGACGCGGCAGCACAATGATGCAATTCCCACCGGTACACATCCTTACGCGTCCTCATCCTCACAAGTTAACAAGCGCGCACCGTCACAAGGATGCGTCCCATTTGGATCCCAAAATATCGGGGCCAACAGTATCACTTTGCAACACTTTCCATTGTTTACGGTCCCTAAATATCCAACCCAAACAGTTCCGCTATGCGAGGCCCTTTCACTAGGGTATCTGTCCAAGTAGTATGGTATGTTGTAGCCAGTGTTTCCATTGTTTAGGGTCGCAAAATTCCAAGTGTCATTTTAAGAACAGATACAGTTCTTACAAAAGCTCTCAATCGCACCAGGTGAGCATGCCACACGCATATTCGCACGCACACCGAATCACCAATATGAGGGGTCCAGATGGACTGTCGGGCGGGGGGGTTGTGTGGGACCGTCAGATGGCCGGCATTCTTGCGAGAATTTAAACCTGCTCAGGCATTTTATCAGACATGGGTGGTCCGCCGACCTTAGCGTAAGGACAGGCTGGAGAGGGCAGAACGTACCAACTGTCAGCAAGTGCACATCAAACGGCGGAAGGCGCGCGGCAGAAAAGTGACCCACGTTCCAGTCTGGCTCAGTCTATCACTCCCACCTTCCCGGCACATGTCGAGGGCGCGCCTATCGCCCCCCCGGACCGCCGAGATCACAGCCGCACTGTAACCGACACGCCTCGCGTGCTCCCCGAGGATCGATCCGGGTACGCTGGCATTCCTGGCGTCTCGGATTACCCGTCGAGGTCATGCCATGGCACCTGCTGGACACAACTGAGGGGCATTTGAGGGTGTGTGGACCCCCAACCCACTGACCATATGACCTTTGCAACACCAGTCTGACCCTGTCCTTCAATGCTTGGGACATCGACCTCTACAACTGAGATTGACTTATATAGCCAGGATTCGTCTCCTGTCAGGACCTTGACCTCAACTTTCAACACCTATGCCTTTAAAGCTAGAACAAAGATGTTTACAGTCAAGACTTAAACCACTATGTCAGGATATAGACTTCTACTACAGAAGGTGTGTGTCTCGTTACATCTGGCATAGACGTAACACAGCATTTCAGAAAAAGAACATCATAGCAACAGTCAAACATGGCGGTGGTAATGCAGTCTTGGGCTGCTTTTCTATTTCGGGACCTGGACGACTTGCTGCGGTTGATGGAAACATGAATTCTGCTCTTTACCAGAAAATCCTGAAGACTGTTTGTGACTTCAGAATGGCTTAAAAAAATAAAACAAAATGAAGGCTTTGGAGTGGACTAGTCAAAGTCCGGACTTGAATCCGACTGAAATGCTGTGGCGTGACCTTAAAAAGTCAGTTCATGCTCAAAAACCCTCCAGTGTTGCGGAATAAAAACAACTGTGTAAGGAAAAGTGGGCCAAAATATCTCCACAGATATGTGAAAGACTTATTGACAGCTCTAGAAAACTCTTGATTTCAGTTGTTGCTACTGAGGGTGGCCCAACCAGTTATTAGGTTCAGGAAACCATTACTTTTTCACACACGGCCAGCATAGACCTCTACTTTCAGGACATAGACCACTACAGCCGGGATGTAGTCTGCCATTGTCTGGACCTGACACCGTGCGACCTGCACTGAGTTGTTTTTCAATTAAAGAAAGAGGTCAGTCACAAGTAACTAACAACCTGAACCTGAATTTCCAGTTTTTCTTTGTCAGTCATTGACAAGGCGGAACCGTGAACACCAAAGAAAGTAAAAAGGCTGAAGGCGTGTTTGTGATTGTTTGGCGACACCAATCAGTCAGTCAGTCAGTCAATCAATCATCTAGCAGCAACACAAAAGCCAAAACCACAAAGGCCTGGGGTAGATTTCCCTATCCTCAAGTCACAACGGCGGCAAACTTTCACGCCCGTCCATCCACTGACTCTCAGCCAATCAGGGAGCATGTGTCCCCACGACGGCTGGCCATTGAATACACTCTTGACGCTTATGTTTATTTAAGAAGAAAAAAGGATTGTGCGACTCTTCTGTGTACTGTAAATGTTCTCATGTGCAGTTTAGCTACCTTGAAACAACTTTGGCACACGTATTGAACCTATTCAGCCATCATTTAATGACCCCAAAAAAATATGATTTTTTTTTTAATTCAAGTTTACTTTACTACTTTTTCAAGTTGTACATTAGGGAAAAAAAAGTTGTCATTGAATTGAAGTATCGAGACAGAAAATCATTTCAGGATCAATATCGCAGTAGTTAAGAACCTTTTAACAATGTCTATTCGAACAAAAAACGGCAGCAACGGTATGTTTTATACAGCCCCCTGGAGGCCAAACAGAGGGAGCAGCACAATGTTAATGGCCATTGAAACATTGATACACAAACTGTTTAAATCTTTACTTTCTGATAAATTATGAAATATGAAGTAAAATACTGAATAGTGCTATTATTATTTCCTATGCAAAATATGTTTTAAAAAAATGGTTGGTGTTTTTTGGGAGGCCTGGAACAGATTAATGTCATTTTCATTCATTACAATTGGGAAAGATTAAATCATCTGTTGCCATTTACTTTGAAGGGTAACGCTGGAGTGCTGATATTGAAATTGTAGTCAAATGTCTTGGGAATCACAGTGAATATTAATGAAGGCAATTAGAAAATCGGTCTTAGTCGCCAAAGTACAGCAAATGTCGACTGTAACAAGAAACATAAAGATGACGCTCGGTAGGAAAAGAGCAGTTGAGCATCATCGCACAGTTAGATTGTTAGATTGTTATCTTGTTTGGCGAATGCAACAAAGATGACAGCTGCCCCGAGTGTCAACAAGCAGCTGACGTGGACAGTTATCGCTCGAAAAGCGCGTATTTGCATACCATGACAACATGGCGTTCTGTGAGCGGCTACACCGAAAAACAACGTCGTCGCCACAGGAATGAGAAGAGGATAAGTTGGAAACCACGTGTTAAAAAAAAAAAGTAGCATTATGAAAACATATCTGGATTCAGTTGCCTTTTAGTGTGCAATTTTGAAATTCATGCGATGGAATTACGACTTAACGCTCAGAAAAAGACAACTTCCTTGTTATGTGATTTTTTTTTTGTCGTAATATTGCAACGTTCTTAAATATTGCAATTTTTGTTCTCTTAACATTACAACGTTTTTTCTCATAATAGTGCACCTTTTTTCACTCATGTTACAGTTTTATTCTTGTAATGTGACATCTTTCTTGTAACTTTATGACGATTTTCTCTTGCAAGTACCACTTTTTTCCTCACCGCGCAGCCACCCCCCTTCTTTTTTTTTTGCACTACTAACATGCATTTCATTCTCATTTACGAGGGATGGACTTTGATCCTTAAACTGTATATGTTGGTGTACAGAATTTGAGACAGCTAAATGCTCAACGGTTAGCTATCGCGATTAGCATTAGCGCGCTAGCGATTACCATTTTAGGTCAAAAAATCAATCAGCTAACTCATAAATCATGTTACATGTACATTACACAACTAACAGTGTCTTAAAATTCACTTACAGATGCTCCTCTGTCGTTTTTGGCAAAGTTTATCAGTGGCCCAACACGGCGTCCGTCTACAATAAATGTCCGTGTGAAACATTGGTTCCGGCGGGGAAAAGATGTTTCCGGGAAGAACTTTAGTTTTTTTGGGAGGGAGTCCCGGCGGAGCTTCAAGGCAGAAATGTTGTGTCGACCTATTTTTGAAGTCGATTGAGCCGAGTTATTCGATTTCTTTCCCCCCAGCCATAGTTGTAACATTAACATTAGGACTTTTTTTTTTTTTGTCACATTACACCTTTCTCAAAATATATAGCAACTTTCCCCCCATAATATTAGGACTTCATTCTGTGAGATTATGACTTTAGTCTCTTAATAGTACGACTTCATTGTAAAAATATTCCGACTTTATTCCGGTAATGTTCCGGAGGGGCACTGGGCTGCTTGCCCCACCAATTTAAAACTCCAAACTCTGAAGATCATTTGCCTGTGCTGATGTAGGAAACGATACACCATATGATATACTGAGAGGCAGGATGTATTTTCAAAGAGATTATTTACAGTGCAAACAAGATTTTGAATATGCAAACTTTGCTGAAGACCGTTGCACCTGAACGCACCGCGCTGTGACCGAGGGTGGATTTTGAATAACTGACAGTGTCCGCCCTCAAACATCGGCTAGCTTGCTGGATGTTTGCGTTCTCCCTATTGCCCCAAAATAATCATAAGAACTACAACATTTGAGGCATCCTCATTTCAAAAACTGTCATAACCGAGTGCCAAGACCCAATATAAAATCCTAAACTATCTACTATTTTGTTGCCATTTTGCTGTAATGTTAGCATGGGAACTTTTAGCATTTGTTCACACAAACTGTTAGAATGCTAGCATTTTGTTTGTTTCCAAATAAATATATATTAATATTAATATTTCCATGTGTTCTCTATTGTAAACGGTACAACTCTTGGATGGTGTTGAGATTGTGCAAGTGTACCTAATGAAATGTCGGGTGAGAATACTGACCAATTGTATCAGGATGAACCATCATAAACAAGGAGATGACGCCATCGCGTGGCCAGATACAAGTACAACATGCTTTAACATGGGAAATAAAAATATAAATAAATAAACATGTTTTTTCACTTTGGGAAAAAATAAAAAAAAATAAACAAATGTTTTTTTTAACTTGTTTTACGTTTTCGTTCAAAACTTTTTTTGCAGTTGAATATTTTTACAAATTAAAATCATGATATATTTTCACATTTTTAAGAATTTTATCTTTATTCGTTGGAGGTAAGTATTTTACAAATGCAAAAGGCGTAAATGTAGGTTTTTAATTTTTTTAATTTTACTTTATTATTTTGTATATTAAAAAAATGTAAAAGTTTTTGCAGTCAAATACTTACAATATGTTTTTTTTATTTTTAAAATCCTTTTTAAAAATATTTTACTTTTAAAACGTAAATATTTTTTATTACTTTTTAAAATGTTTCTTTTTTTGAGATTTTGATCTACCAAACTAGAATTTTTGCAGCCCATTTCTTTACTTGTTTTTGGTAGATTTATTTTAAACTGCTTTTTACTGTAATTTTATTTACAATTGTTAAATTTTATTCACAGAACTTTTATTTTTTTCTTTATGACTTCACTCTTTGGTTTTTTTCCCCCACTTATTTTTTCATTGGAGAATTTTTTTTTTTTACAAAACTAGAATTTTTTGACCAGTTTTTTTCCTGTTTTTGTAGACTTTTTTCCCACTGGGCTTTAATTTTACATAATTTGTACAATTCCCATGAAGTTGGTACGTTGTGTAAAATGTAAATAAAACAAAATAAAGTTGAATCTTGATTGGACCAATATGGGAAGGGGGGGGGGGGGGGGGGGGGTCCTCCGTTACAGCCGATTGTCCGCTATACTGATGCACTTTTTTTTGTGGCAAGTACAAAATTATTGCTTTGTACTTTTTGTACTTTTCGTGGCCTAAAATGCCAAGTTATTACAAAGTTATTGTAAATGCATATTAAAAAAAAGCTTGAAAAAGTTTCAAAAGTTTTAAATTGTATGCAAACTTACCACGTTGATGTGCTTGGTGTCGTAGTGACGAGTCAAGGTGGGTCGTTTTCATGAGTCACGAAAAATTTGTGTGCTTTCTATTTCCAAACCCGTTGCCATAGACGAACGGCTTGGGGGGGACAAAACTGTATAACACGTAACAGACTCCAGACACTTGTGTTTCGTATTCCACCAGTCGTATTCCTCTTAAACACCGTCGCCATGTGTGCGACGGTGTTTAAGTGTGTGTGCGACCTGAACAGAAGTCTACGCGACAGTAGATAACCATCTTGCCATCATGGCCGCAATGCATTGCTTGGGAAATGTCAGCACATTCAACGACCACTTCTGTGACCCGGAAATACCTGTGTCCCGTTCTTGTCTATTTAGCGCCGCAGCGCCAGTGAAGAACAGTGGCCAATTCTGGAACTGACACTTTGTCAATTCCGGTTTAAGTGACAACTGGCAATTACTTTGGGACAAATGTACTGTCCACTTCGTCCAGACGGTCAGTTGTTCACAGGCAAGGATGGGGTGAGTCTCAACATATTTTGTACAACTGCGTGACCAGTACAATTGCAAGGAATTTAGGGATGTCATCTACGGTCCATACTATCATCAAAAGATTCATAGAAATATATATTTTTAAGATGTTTACAAAACTATATTTTCTTGCCTAAATAACCTTTTTACCATTTCTTAAGATTTTTTTCATTTCCAACTTTATCCACTGTTTTTTACTTTTACATTGGAATTTTAATTTGAAAATTGTACTTTTTTTTAACCTTATTTTTTACTAGGGCTGCCACTATAAATTTCTGAGGGCTGAACTTCTATTCTTAAACTGCATGTGTTGGTCAAGTATAAACTCTGTACAGAATTTGAGACGACAAAATCAGCTTTTGCTGAACATTAGCATTCGCGATTAGCATTAGCATGCTAGGGATTACCATTGTTAAAAAAAAAAACTATCATTCAGCTTACTCATATATCATGTTATATGTAATAACACATCTAATAGTGTCTTATAATCATTCACACTTTTCACAGGCCCAACAGTGCGTCCGTCTCTAATAAATGTCCGTGCAGTAAATATGAACAGTGGAGAAGTGATTCCGGTCGGCGCCAATATGCTTTTATTATTTTTTTATTGCCTCGAGGCAGAAAATTTTGCAGACCAATTTTTGTGGTCAACTTAGCAGAATTAAGACAAATTTTCTTCACAGCCATATTACTTACATAACTTTTTCACTTTTGACTTGTTTTTCCAATAACCTGTCACACAACCCATTCATTTTACTTGTTTTTATTTTATTAATTTTTTTACCTTTTACATAGGTTTTCTTTTTTAAAATATTTTGGTGGAATTTTTGGGTTCAAACACAAATGGCGGGTCCTCAGTCCCACTTGAACAAGCCACCGACTCCAGCGGCACGCAACGTCTTCTCGCCCCGGCGGGCAGCCCTGAGGGTCCCGGCCATGGGGTCGGACCAGCCGTCGTCTGAGCCGTCGTAGTGCCGCAGGCGCAGGGTGTGCTGGATCACCAGGCGCTCCACCAGGTAGGCGGCGCAGAACCACGGCACGATGTACTCGGCCGTTACCAGGCCCATTAAATTGTAGCGGAACTTGGAGTAGTCCCAAGGGCAGGCTCCCAAACGACGCAGGAGTAGGCCAGTGCTGAGCTCCCAGGCGTACATCCACAGGGTGTAGATGAGGCAGCGGATGCCCACGTTGAAGCGGTCGCGCAGACGGAGGAACAAGCGCTCGATGGCCAGGATGCACGTTCCGTAGATCAAGAGCGCCCACACGCTGGTAACGCCCGGGAGCTTCCAGTTGCGGTGCAAGGCGAAGTCCCAGCACGCCGTGAACATGACCTCGCACACAAAGCCATGGATGGCGTACAGGTACCAGCGGGACAGCGCGGACAGCGGGGGCGGAGGCGCCAGGATGGACATGGTCGTCATGGCCACGCGGCTTGAAGACTCAGGACCCAGGTCTTAAAGGGAAAATGAGTTGGGGTTAAGTGCGTGGCTTTGGGCTGCTTTGTGGGTGGGGTGTGACCGTAGGCATGAACTGAGAAATGTTAACGACTTTGCAAGCATACATCTGAACATGCTAGTTGAATAAATACGACGCGCCTTTTGAGCTGCGTGCCTACGGTGACGCTATTAAGTCATCAACCCATTGCATGTGCGTGGATGGCAAAAAAAATCAAAGAACAAGGATGCCGGCACATTGTGCTGCATACGGTTGCACACTACTGTCCAGTCACAACAAAGGAAATGGGAATTACCTTTCACAGGTAAAAAATAAAGTTCTGAATGGATAGCATACACTTTGGTGTTGACAAATAAGTAAACCTCGTGAAAATCTGTCGGGAAATGAGCAAGTAACGACTTAATTTCAATGCCCATGTATTGCCTTTGACGGGAACGTTGACCTCCCCAACATGGCCACCACATATGAGTGTCGGTTAGCCGAGCTGCTACAGCACATTGGCGTGAGCTAGTCTTCAAATTGTGTGGCGTAAACCACACCTTCATGCTAACTGGTGCTTGTTTGCTAAATGCAAAGTGAGCTGTTATTTTCTTAGCTTTAGCAACTATTGGGTAAAAATTAGGGATTGTCGAGTACCGATAGTAGGTTACCGATATCACACAGATACTGGCCTCATTTCAAACTATCCGTTACTTGTGAAGGCTATCGGTGAGTACTCAGTGAATAGTCGTACTGGTATTGGTCTGAAATAAAAGCTTGAAAATTTGCCAAGTGGACAGTATATGTGCCCAAAAAAATTTTGCTTTTATAGCAACAGTTGCTAATTACCTAGCTAACTGACAAATGATTAGCAACTTCACTCGTGGAGCTCTACATAAACCTTGATGCTAACTGCTAAGACACAGACAGCTGACTGGTGCTAAATTGAAAAAAGCTTATATATATATATTGAAAAATGCTTATTACATTGAAAAAAAGGTTTTATATATATATATATATATATATATATATATATATATATATATATATATATATGTTTAGCAACTACTGGTAAAAAAAAAAAAAAAAAGTCAAATTGGTAAGGGACTTCAGCTAGTGTACCTCTTGAGCACGCTAGGTAGCTCTAAACATACCTTGATAGCTAACTGGCAATAATAGGGCTAGTTCCCAAACTCCAAAAATAGAAGAATGATACGTTTCCGTGTGATGACGGCTAACAACTAACAAGTGCTAAATAGCCAGCTCATAGCTGAGCTAACTGCTAACGAAAACACAAAATGATTATTTTTTTGTTAAATTAAATAAAAATGAAATACTTTTATAAAAATGTAAACGGTACCTTACATTGTTTTTTACAACAACTCATCCCCATTGCGACCAATTAACTTGTATTTGAGGTTATAGATGAATTTCAGTTTTTTTTTTTTTTTTTTTTTTCTCTCACCCACCAAAAACTCCACCGGATTGCATCATTTCGTATGTGTAATGAAGACATGAATATTGAACACTTAAACGCACCACGGCCGGAGTCTCCATTGCTTTGTACACAAACGCGACAAACGCTGATGCGACGTGACGACACGCGCGCGCATGCGCGGATGGCGACAATCCTCTGCGTCGCATTGGTGAGACAGTGAACGTCACACACGCAAAACACACCGCGACGCTTGTTAAATGCCACGACGCCACTAAAACGGCGTCGTGTAATACTGACGTCGCAAGCGTGTGACGAAATGAGTCCGCTTGTGACGCTAAATGTGATGACATCAACCTCCGCGGCACCACACAAGCAGCGAGTCTGCGTGCCACGCCGCGCCCGGCCACGAATCTCCATCGGCGGCTGCGTGTCTGCAGCTAATGGGTCTCCGCTGCCCTCCGATGGAAGGTTTTGTTGTTGTTTTTTTAAGAGAGGAGAAGAGTGAGGAGGGGGGGGGGGGGGGACTTTAAGGCAGCATCATCTTCATAATCACCATTAGCAGCATTAGTAGCTCGTACACGCAAAAACACACACATACGCGCCCCCTACACCCACCCACAAAAATCGTGTGTGGGTCAAACACGTCCAAAAAAAAGAAAAAAAGTCATGCACAAAAATACACGTCCCACACACACACGCCCCATTGCATTATGCAAATATGTAACAATTACATTTTATGTGTTCATGTATTTTTTTTGTTTATTTGTATTTATTCTTATTTTGCCTTGCTGCCTACAGTCAGGTGGGCATTAAATCATTTCAATGGCCTTAAC
Source organism: Phyllopteryx taeniolatus (assembly GCF_024500385.1). NCBI lineage: Eukaryota > Metazoa > Chordata > Actinopteri > Syngnathiformes > Syngnathidae > Phyllopteryx > Phyllopteryx taeniolatus. The sequence goes on from NC_084514.1 coordinate 19,640,797, forward strand.
TCACAAGTAAATAAAGGATACACACTAGCACAGAAACACACACAAATGCCTGTACCCACTAAACCAGACATGCACTAAAACACACATTTGCGCACAACTCGCACACATGCACACGTGCCTCTTACACGTCGAAACACGATCAGAAGCTCTGACCTACATTTACAAGCAAAACGGTACGATTTTTTTCCCCGTGAAATTCTATTTATTTATCATCCCCAGCTGGCTATTCTCTTCATTTCGTAACATTGCTCCTGGTGCATTGCTTCTAGTACGTATTTTTCTATCCAAATTTCAGCCGCTTACGTGTTGCCATGTCAACCTAACCCGGCAGAACCTTCAGAATCAGATGTGCAGGCCATTGCAACTTCAACTAAAATAGCAACAGGGCTGTTTCGTTCACCAATCCGAGTTCAAATTCGTCCTCACAGGGCCATAGTGCCGGCCCTCAAAGACAAAAGAAAGCATAGAACGCATGAAGGGCAAATCAGTGTTCTCTCTTTCTCTCTCTCTCTTTTTTAATGACATTATCGAAGCATAGATGCATTACTTGTGAAAAAGGTAGAAAAAACAGCGAGTCCTTCTCAATAAGTTAAACCTCTCTCGGCCCAAAGAGCGCTCAGGCCCGGAACGTGAAACAAGATTCCCGTAAAGCTTTTTTTTTTTTTTTTTTTTTTTTTTTTTTTAAATTCAAAATGACAATAACAAACAAATCCCAAAAAAAAAAAGACGGAGTTAACTCATGTCATGAAATAAAAGTGCATCTCCTCATGGGGGGTTTGGAATAGTAACGCGTTAAAAAAAAAAAAAAAAAAAAAAAAAAAACATACAAGCTGCAAGTGGCTTATGTTACAGTCCTTCCACCCTCTCTTTTTCCCCCACAGGTTTTTTTTTTTTACTTTACAAGTATTCCTCATGAAACATTTGATTGCTAAAGAAGAACAAGAAGCTGAATTATAGTCGTTAAAAAGAAAACAAAAAACGTTGACATTGTAATAATAACAACAATAGACGTAAGTAATAAACACAGTCCTGTACAAAGAGATGGACCGTCGGACGACTGAAGAAAAAAAACCAAAAACAAAAAAAAAACACAGTCGACTCCTTCCAGCTGCATTCAGGACCAAGCATTTTAGTGGAACGTGACTTCTGGCGCCCTCTGCAGGGAAAAGAACACAAGCGCAACAACAAGTTAATTATAGACATTGGCTTACTATAACTGTTAAGTCATTTTTTGAATAATTGTTTTTTTCTCCCCCCCCTCAATGCAACTTACCCGGCAGGTGCGGAAGGTGGACGTGGGACGTCCCTGCGGCGCGTTCAGTCCAGTTGGTGCACCTCGTCCTGCATGGCAGCTGAGGCCCGGCCCACTTCACTCATGCGTTTGGCCATGATGTCCCACTGGGGGGCCAAGCCTTTGGATTTAGTGCCTGCCATAGGAAAAGGAAATACACAAACACATGACCTCAAACGTTTTGGGGGAGAAATTATTCCAAGGACACCCCACGCCTCACACACACATTACCCTAACGCCAATTAAACTTAACTACTGTGTGTAGCCCTAAACGCCATAGGAATTAAAAAGGTCCAAAAAAAAATCTTTTTTAGGAAAAAAAAGTTGAAATGAGAACAAAGTTGTATTTTTTCAAGAAAAGAACATTCGTAATCTTTTTAAGAACAAAGATTTATTTTGTCGGGATGTCAAAATCTTGCAAAACTAAAATTGTTTCTTTCCAAGTATAAAGTTGTAATATTTTTATTATTATTATTACAACACTTCTCCATTGTGGGACTCTCATTAAATTCCAAGTTTAATGAGGGAAGAAAGTAATTTTTGAATGAGCGAATTCCAAAACTACAACTTTGTTCTTGTAATGTACCGGGTTTTATTCTGGAAAAGATGCCTTTATTCTTTCTAAAAATAAAAATAAAATACATTGTCAAATCCCTTTTTGTTCACGAAAAAAATAAAACCCCATTCCTGCAATAATAAAATGTTGTTCTAAAGAAGATTCATTGAAGCGGTGATGTCAGTTACGTGATGAGCAATTATTCGGCAATTCCTAATCCCTACAAAAAACCTCAACTTGGATGAGCTAGCAGCCTCCTGTTCTTCCTCTGCGCCGTTACCATGACAACACGGACGGTAGCCTCCAGGCTAAAGCGAGCGAGGCCAAAGCCGTCCTCTTCTCTCTCGATCTGTCAGTCTGTCTCTTCTCTCCCCCTCTCCGTCAAGTCCACCGGGGACAGTCGAAGTAGGACAACAAACAACCGCCGCCGCCCTCCTCCTCCACTTGTAACCCTTCACTGCGCTACTAGACACACTGGGACTTTGCACCACTGGTTTTCATGCGTTCGTAAATCATAAAGCATTACATTTGACAAAGAATTTAGTCAAGACTATTTGGAGGAAAAATTCATCACGCTACAAGGAAAAAGCCGTTCTATTACAAGATTCAAATTGTAATATTTGGGGCAAGTTTCAGGAATAATCCAAGAAAAAAGTTGCAATATCACAACAAACAACTTGCGTTATTACAAGAATAAAGTCGTATTCTTTCTAGATAAGAATTTTATGAGAACTAAGTCGGACAAATTTGAGAGAAAAGTCATAGAACATTTTGAGAATGAAGTCGCAATGTCAAGAGGAAAATTCATAACATTGTAAGATTAAAGTCGTTATATTAGGAGGGAAAAGTTCTAAGATGTGAATAGAGTTGTGATATCACAAGAATAAAGTCGTACTTTTTCGTGACAGAATATTTGGAGAAAAAATGTAATATGAATAGTTTCATTTCATAAAGGGAAAAAGTTGTAATAATACGAGAATAAGTCATAACATTACGAGAATATATTGGTAATATTACAAGAAAAAAAAAAAGGGATGTCATGAGAAAAGTCCTCAGCCTAATAAATTCGTACTATTACAATTTTTATTTACTACAGGTATCTTCATAAGGATTCCAGGATTTTCGTTGTTGTACCAAAACATATTTACACACGATATGGCACAAAATTTGATACCCAAGGTCCCAGATTAGCCCAATAAGTTTTTAATGTGTCATGTAATATAACAATGCTATAAGAAAGAAGTCTGAATGTTAAGGGAATAAAGTCACATTGGGGGAATAAAAAAAAAGTCATAAAATGAGAAGAAATTCTCATTTTTCTGAGAAACAATATGCAATATAGCTACAAGAAAGTGCAATATTAAGAGGATAAAATTGTAATATCAGAAACAAAATGCTTCAAACAAGCGCAAAGGCGCACACGCGTACATTTTCAAGGGACTCACCATCGAGTCCATTGTGCTGCTCGTAGCTGCGCTTCCCGAGGATGGTGGGGGAGCCGTTGTTGAGGATGGGGGAGGACTTGATGGGCGTCAGGCTGCCCATGGAGATGGACGCCCCGCGGGCGGGCGTCTCCGCTTTGGCTGGACGGGGATGTGCTTCTGTATGACGGACGACATCGTCAGGAAAACAATGCCTTTGTCTTTAAATCAGCATAAACTATTAGATAGTGGATAACTCCTGTCGTGAAACCTTAGTTTCAAACGGAAATCCTGGCTTTAAACCTTACTTTGAAACATTTAATCATGTCTTGAAACTTGACTTGGAAAGTCGCAACCTGGTGGTGAAAGGGTTCAGTGTTCAAGCGTACCTAGATATCGAACCACAGACTCCAGAGGTTTGCGTTCCGTGGGTTTGAGCGGCGAAGGCTTGCCCGGGTCTTTATCTGGCAACCGCATCGCACCTGTGGACCCGTGACAAATTAGAGTAAGAATTAGGTACAGCTGTACACATGATGGTGGTACTTAGCGAGCCAAGTATTTTTTTATGCGGTACTTGGCTTAAAAAGTTTGACAACCACCGATCTAAAGTATTGCGTTGGTGCCATCGGTTGGGACCTCGGTGCCAAGCAACAGAAAAAAAAGTGCTATATGGTGGGTGTTCAACTATTGCGGGCGGGTCTGGATTGGGGAGGCATTCCCCGCCGTGAAAGGGGGTTGGTTCCCTGTTGAGCGTATTTAACGGCGTCTTACATTCAGCCTTGATAGCGGCCGTGTTGACGGGGAGGTAGGGGTGGCGGCCCAGGTAGCGGGGCTTGATGATGTCCTGGCAGAGGCGGCGCGCTACCCGCGTCAGGGAAGTGGTCTGCAGGTAGAAGGCCTGCCGCGTCTTGACGGCGAACTTGGGGCTGCCGCTGTGTCGCAGAGGCACACCGTGAGGGCTCTAAACGCAACGGGGAGGATGTCAGGCTTGTTGCATCGTGGGATTCATGGTGTATGTGGCATGCGTGTGTGAGCGTACCATAGTGCTGCGGTTCGGTCCGGGTCTCTCCCCGTCCAGCCTGGTGGGCATCTTCAGTCCGCCGTACTTCTTCCAGTATGTCCAGCAGGAGGCGCATAGGCGACACTGCATGTTGGGAGGTCCCCACGAGTACCACTGATATGAACTGTTGGCTGCGCACATACACACATATATACATTTAATTAAAAAAAAAAGAAAACAAGGCCAGCAGAAGAAAAGTGATCCAAATATTTTTTTATTGGCAAAAAAAAAAAAAAAAAAAAAAAACAGGTTAATTTGACCCACAACATCCAAGGATAGTCAAAGAAAAGTTTCAAATCAAGTTGCAAACTGTTTTGGGGATGAACCTGCTCCCACTGGCCCTATTTTTGTCCATATATTTATATTATTCAATTTTTAAAATATTATTGAATTTTCCAAACCCTCCCCACCTAAGCTAGTAGTGAAACAAGGGGCTAAAATGGGGGAAGGAATGTTTGTAATGCAATTTCTTTCCACCATAGTGGAGGACATCATTTGTCATGCACAAGACGTGCAGGACTTACTATAGCAGCTTTCACAGGCTCGTGCCAGCAGTGGGGGGTTCTGCCCTTGACCCAGCTGCCCCGGTGGTCCGGGTGCGGCGGCTCCGGCGGCTCCGTTGACCAGCGCCACCGGCTTTGGGTTGTTGCTGCTCAGCTGGTTGGGGTTTGGCTTGTTGCTACAACACGAGCACAGAATGCGTGTATGGACAAGGTTGAAGCCATCTAAAAGTTGCCAAGCAAGAACCTAGGCTTAAAACCCTACTGTGAAACCATAACCCAGGCTTGAAAACCTCCTTTCAAACCCTAACCCAGACTTAAAACCCTACTTCTAAAACCGTAATCTGGCCATTAAAACTATAATTTGACACCCTGTCTTGAAACTATAAACAGGGCTTGAAATCCTAATTTGAAACCTTAACCCTGCCGTGAAACCATAATGTCAAACTCTAACCCTGTCTTGAAACTGTAACCCAGACTTGAAAGCCAATTTTGAAACCCTAACTCTCTCTAGAAATCCTTCTGATATCCCAACCCTTCTTTGACACCCTAACACAGATTTGAAACCCTAACCCTCAAACAGTAAACCAGTCTTGAAAGCCTAATTTGAAACCCTGATCCCATATTGATATCCTAACCCTTCTTTGAAACCCTAACCCAGGCTTCAAACCCTACTTCGAAACCGTAACCCAGTCTTAAAAGCCAACTTTAAAACCCTAATCCAGGTTTGAAACCCCAATTTGAAACCCTAACCTCAAATCAGACCCCTTTGAGACCCTAATATAGGCTTGAAACCCTAAACCTGCCTTGAAACCCTACTTTGAAACCATAACTCAAGCTTGTAAAACTACTTTGAAACCCTAAACCGGTGTTTAAACCTTACTCTGAAACCCTAACATGAAACCTCAACCCAGGCTTGAAACAAATTTCAAACCATAACCCTGCCAATAAACCCTAACCAAGCCTTGAAACCCCACTTCAAAAACCATAATATGACTCCATAACAGGAGGGGTTAAAATACAAATACAGATCATAGGATTAAAGGTTATTTTTCCGTGTGGTGTCCGCAAGATTGCGTACTCACTAGTTGGGGATGTAGACCTGCTTTAACTTGCTTTCGGCCTCGGCTGCCTTTAATCGTTTCTGGAAGTCAGTAAGAGAGCGAGGCCATTAAGTATTCATGAATAGGGCTTTTGTACTAGTACAACTTATTTAATGAGCACATATTTCACATTTCGCAGGCATATTTTCACGTGGGAGTAGTCCCATAGACGGACTCAATTCAACCAAAAAAGCCGAGAACAACACTCCCTTAATGCAACATTGTATTACTGTTGCATCTGAAACTAACAGTGAAAATCAAGCCAATACCATAATGACTTAAGTGAAGGCCTAAGGGCAATACTACCCAAGAGTGACTTATAGATGCTTGAATTGACTTTTTGCAACATGAATTGTTTTTTTTTTTATACCTGCTGCACATATCTGTCAGTGGTCTTCCACATGTAGTAATACTCAATGATGCTCGTCAAGGACTTCCAGGGTAACTGGGAGGGACAGAGAGGATCAAATGTCAAACATCGAAATAAGAGCAAGACGGAGGCCCCCGCCCACAATGGCGGTGCTGTTTGTTTGGACAGAAGAAGGCCAAGTCGGGACCGACAGCAAGCGGCCACCAGGTGTCAGAGTGACGCACACAGGGTGAGAGGGCTTCCAATCATTTTTTTCCCCTTCCTTTTTAATTTCTTTTACCCTATTTTTCCAATATTTGTCTCCATTTCTGGGTCGGGCAGAAACCTCGTACGTACAAATACAATTCATTTAATATTTTTCACAAATCGATAATATTGGTCTGAGTCTGACAGCAGACTTGATTAGGACAGCTGGCACTGGCGACATTCAACCATTTTAGTTAATGACAGCATAATAAATTAGCGCCTTTTTTAGCTAATTTAATCAGCGATTGAACATGGTTTTGGAGTGGTGTTGTGTTGATGCGGAATATGAGGTGTATTCATCGCGATTTCAATATCAATCAAAATAGTTATTATTATTTAATAGTTATTATCATTATGATCATTATTATTTGTTCCCGTCATCACCCAGTCCTAGTGTAGCGTCCCAATTCACATTGCATCGGCGCGCAGCACCTTCAAGGCAAACCCAAAGAAACATGTCAGATCATACAGCCGAGACCACTCACCATAAATAAATTGAACAATTCACAGCTAATCCATATGAACCATATCGGCAGCGATCGGCAGATCTCACTCACGGATGATCTTTATCAGAATCGGCAGCATAAAACCCCGATTGGAGCACCCCTAGTTTTTTTATTTCCGGAAAAGGAGTGATTCTGAGACGTGAGGATTCTGCCCAACTACGACAATATTTTAGGCTTTCATAAATGTCGCCGCCCATAGGAGGAGTCAGAGAAATGATCGACTAATTTGGCCTTTGTAAAGATCCGTACTCTGCGAAGTGTGTTCTAGTTGCGTCTATTCCATTTAATTTCATCGTAACTAGAGAAAGCACCACGGCATCGACTCACAAAATCCTGCTGGATGTCCGTGAAGTCCTTGCCGTATTTCTCCAGCGCCTCCTCGAACAGGTTGGCCTCGGAGGCGCTCCACTCCTCCATCTCGTCGCGGCACAGCACCGGGCCGCCCTGGGGCACCAGCGCCGCGATGGCCCGCGTCACATCGTAGCCCGTGCCGTGCAGAGTGTCCATGGCGTGGAACTAAACGACAGAGAGAGGGAGTGTGTGAGAGAGAGACAAAAGGAGATGTGTGAGATTTGAGTGTAAAGAAAGGGATGAGTGTGGGTGAAGGCGTGAAAGAGTGAGAGCATGTATGAATGAGTGAGTCCGTGTGATTGAGTGAGAGTGCACATGTGTGTGAGTGAGCGTGTGTGTATTAGAATGAGTGTTGCTTAAAAGTCTCTGTTTTATAGGAGCAGCCTTCAAGGTCCAGGAGCTTCTTCTTATCCATTACCAGAGCACGAACAGCCTCAAATGACTTTACAATGTCTCACAATGAATATGACGTGAATAATCCACAGTGGCACACGCGCTAACTCGTTCCGTACATTCCACCAGTGTGCCGCGGTACCAATTCAACCTTCGACCTGTTTTTGGGTGCGCTCACCAAGGTGATGTCTCTGGAGGCCGCGGCAGCACTCATGTGAAGGCTGGGCTGGCGCACCGAGCTGCTGCAGTCCAAGGCTCGGGCAAAGGTACCCACCGACCTAACGGAACAGTGGCAGTAACAACAAAAATAAGTTGGTTCCTGGATCATTTTCACAGCTGCATGTGTACAAAAACCAAAGCAGGGGGAAAAAAATGACAAATGCACGGTCGTGGACAACCACGAGCTTCAGCTCAGTGACAATCTAAAGGATTTGCCTCCGCCTCCTGATGTCACACAAAGAAGGAAGGAAGGAAGGAACAAAGGGAGGGAGTAGCCCTGCGAGTTTGTTTTAACTTTTTCATTTGCATTTTTTTTTTTGGGTGGCGTCGCCACATAAGCATACCAGTGACATCAAAGAGGCTAAGCGTTATGATAACTATAGAAGGTCTTTAAAGTGTGAATAGTCTTTTTTTTACAGTGGCGAACTTCATCATTCAGAAACATTGCCTCCATTCACTTCATCAACCTTACCGAGCGACGACCAAAAACTGGTCGATCTGTTTCTCCGTCAGCGAGCTGCTGGGCTCCCAGATCTTCTCCTCCAGTTTCTCCAGATCTCTGGCATCCTCCTCACCTAAACACACACAGACACAAGAATAACATTTTGCAAATTATCCAAAAAGTTGAAGTCTTTTTTAAATATATTTTCTGAAAGATTCTTCTGCTGTTTTTGTGTGGCAAAACCCAGAACCACAAACGTGTCTAAGAGTCAAACTAAATGTAAGAAAATGTCATTAAAGTGGCTTTAATTAGCCAGCTCGCCTTCCCCCACCTGCGGTACGCTAATTGTAATCCCACCTGCTATGAATTACATTTTGGCTTTACAACCCACTGAACATAGGGCTAAATGCAAATGGTAAATTCTAATAAAAAATAAAATAAAACGAATATTAAGATCAATCAATCAATAATCCATTAAAGTAATTCACATTTCTAAATGGCAAAGAGAAAAAATATAACTTATACGATACAGTAGATACAAGGTGGGCCAAATGTAGGTATATACTTTTTAAGGGAACTTATTTAAGGAAGGGAGGGCATAAAGTAGGAAGGAAGGAAGAATGGATGGAAAGAAAACAAGGACGTTATAAAAGTAAAGAAGGAAGGAAAATGGAAGGAATAAAGGAAAGAAGAGAGGAAAGGAGGATGGAAGGAAGGAAAGAAGAAAGGACATGAAGGAAGGAAGGATGGAAGGAAGGATGGATGGAAGGAAGCTACAGTATGTTGCAACGCTGAAGGAGGACATTTTGAGCAGCTGCCACATTAAACTGTTTAACAAATGTGATTATATTTATATTATAAATAACTGTAAATGTGAAACGGTTTCCTCCTACTTTTGGCCCACCCTGTATATAGAATACATAATAAGTCAATAAAATAAATACCTTGTTCTTGCAAATAGTGGCAGAGGGTGCAGTTAATTATTCAACAGCAGAAGGGCCGAGCTGTCCGTAACACACTTTTTAAAACTCATATTCAAACGAATGTTAGCGCTTTTCTACAATTCATGTCGAGCGAAAGTGGACCCGAAAACCAAAGAACAACGGACAAATGCAACCAAATGGCAAGAACGGAGGCAGTCCCACCTTCGTTCAGCAGGTCGGTGATGTCGGCCTGATACTTGGTGCCCACCCGGATCTCCCCCTTGTCGGCCAGCAGGGTCTTCTGCTGGGGGTCGTACACCAGCGAGTAGAAGAAGGCATCCTGGGAACGCGCACGAAAGGGCGACGAGTTGTACTTCATTTTAAATGGCAGTCAACTTCTCTCGAAAGCTGTGCGAGAGTGAAGAATGTTCATGTCTCGGATGAACACACCTCTCTGTCCAGGTAGGACTTGAGCGCTTCGGTCTCATTCAGCAGCGTCACACAGCATTTCCCCCTGGAGGTTCGTGACATGAGAGGAGTGGCTGCGTTATTTTATCGAGGTGCGCATACTGACGACAATGTTGCATTCTCCCTACACCGAGGGTGTTCAAAGTTCGCCCCCGGGGCCATTTGCGTCCCACCGCTCGTTTTTTGTTTTTCTTTATTGGCTGGTGGAATATTCTAAAAGTTCAATTAAGTGAAATTAGTAATAATTAGAATATCTTATTTTAATTTTTAAAAAACGTATCAAGGAGGTCCCATGTGCCCCTTTTTCTTTTCAGAATGCAGCTTGTTTAATAATTAGTTAATATAATTAATAAATAGTTTGAATTTATTGTAAAGGTTTTATATGTATACATACACACACACACATATGTGTTACTGAAAAGAGTGTAGTTAAGAACTGTAAAACAATAAAAACATTCCAAGGACTAAAAAAAAGAACAGATTTTTTAAAATTCATTATTTTTTTTCAACAAAACAGAGAACCTTTCATTCTTACCTCCATATGCTGCCCTTAGTTAGTAATTAGTCAGTTAATCACTTTTCTCGATTTGTTTTACCTATTTAAAAAGTCTTAATTTTTTTAAAATTAAAAATAATTATTCAAATTATGAAAATGTTGTTCTTGTTCAATAATTTTTTTTAAATAAAAGGTAAAGAATATCAAAGGCCCACGCTTCATTTTCTCCATATGCAGCCCTCAGTTAGTTACTTATGCATTGTACTTTTTCAGTTTTATTTAAGTAGAAAGTTTTTTTTACATTCCCCAACAGAATGTATTTTTAACAAAAGTGAAGCATATGTGGCTCTAACCTAATTAGTCAATCATTTTACTTTTTTATTTGAAAAAAATTACAAAAATATATTTTATTCAATTTAAAATATAAAAACTTTAAAAAAATAAAATAAATAAAAACAATAAAATTCCCTCCCTCTCTCCCCTTGCATCCTTCCATTTTTCTGTATGCAGCCCTCGGAGGGGAAAGGTTTGGACACCCACCCCTGCCCTCAACAAACAAACAAACTGCTCTCAGAGTATTCGTAACAACAACTTATCATTTGTTGCTTGAAAATGTTACGTAATAATGTGCTTATGATGAGAAGGAGAAATCCTCCTTGTGACATTAAAAAAGGACAACCGCGGATGGCCGATGAGCCACCGGTTTTGCGTGTCTTAAGCTCTAATTGTGCCCATTTTGCGTGCGGTGTACCTGATGTGCGTGGCGGGGAGGGACTCAAGCTGGCGGGACAAAAAGAGCTCCCTGTGTCTGAGCTGATGTTTCTGCTTCTCGGGGAGGTCGGTCATCTCGGGATTCTCCATCTCCTCCTCCAGCTCCCCTAGGGATGAGGCGGATGGGGAAAAGGTACACTTCAGATATACTGCACAGTGCATCCGGGAAGTATTCACAGCAGGTCAATTTTTTTCTTATTCCGTCTTATTTTTCTTATTATTCTTATTCTGTCTTATTCCAAAGTGGATTAAATTCATGTTTCCCCTCAAAATTCAACACACAACACCACACAATTGGAATGCAAAGAACACTCTGTTTAAATTTTTGCAAACGTATTAAAAATACAAAACTAAAAAGTAACCAAAGATAGGTGTGCCAAGCTCGTAGGATCGTTTTCAAAAAGACATGAGGCAGTAACTGCTTCCAAAGGTACAGTACATCAACAGTGTATTTAGCAAAGGCTGTGAATACATACAGTTTACATAAAACGTCTACATAACCCTGTTCAAGTGCCATTTTTTTGTGACATTAAAAATGAGACCAAGATCAATTCTTTCAAAACTTATTCCACCACTAATTTGACCTATGTATCCTGTACAACTCAACTGAAATTAAAAAAAAATATTTTCCAGAGAGGATAACTGGAGAAGTGGCCACCATTTAAAGTGCCGCTGATTCACTCCAAATAAAGTTCAGATGTTCTGGTAGGCTTTTCCTGACATGTTTAAAATACATTGGCAAAACAAAAAAAAAACTAAAATGGTGCGCTTATTATGGTGGTGTATAAAGAACTTTGAGGAGAAAATCAATGATATTACTCTCGCAAATCTTATTTAAAAAACGCTACTAGCGACTTTAACAACATGAGCAAAATATTTTTTTACTTTAATTCCAGCTAAGAAACAGAAAACATAAGCGGAATAATTTTTACTTTTTTTTTTCTTTCCCCATTTCCACAAGAAAGAAGCCGGGTGGAAGGCAATCACGGTATCAAATCAAGCAAATCAAAGCAAAAATTCATCGTCAGAGTCGGTGTCATTTCCTTTTCAATAAGCGAGTGGTGATAAATTTTAATAAAATCAAATTTGGGGGGGGGGGGAGGAAAAACCTGATAATTTATTGTAAACCCATATCGCCCTACTACCACATCGAGATTATATACCTCCTGTTATGGACGAAATGGGTGAAAGAGGTTCGGAAGAATGAGGCGAGGGGAGACGTATGGGCTGAAATAGCTCAAGTCAACGTTGCGGCAATGGCGGCGGAACATTGGATGAACAGAGAGATGTGTGAAGACAGCGGGATGGCTAGGAGGAGGAAAAGCAATAGAGAAATCTGGCGGGAGAAGGAGAGCAAAAACAAGTGAGAGAGCAAGAGAGAGAATAAAGGAGAGGTGAGAGACACTATGAATGCAAGTGAGAGAGCGAGAGCGTACGTGCGCCAATTCATTTGGACTTTCATTAGAGGCCAGACAGAGCCAGCGAGTCGCACGGGCGAACAAAAGCAATCAAGGGATTTTCGGCAGCGGGAATGTGTGGCCAAAATCAATACAAGCACACAAGCACGCACGCTCCAACCGAGCTATCATCTAGCAGCTAATTATTAACTGAGCTTATTGAATACAGTTCAGTGGGAAAAATGAATCAAATAGGAAGTGAGATTAGGATAGAGCTAGACGAGTGGTGGTGGCAGAGCGGAGGACGGGACAATTTCTAGTACCTCCTCCTCCACAAATTTGCCCCTCCATCTCACCTGTCCCGGCCTATTATCAATTATTGACAAATGGCGTAGGCTTACAAGGCTAACGAACCGACTTCACCTTAATGACACGGGGGAAAAGCGAATTCTTTGTGCGCAGGATACTGGCGAGAAACCCTGAAAGCCGACGACCAGGGGGGCGCTTTTAATTCAGGCCCAACTAGTAAGCTTTCGAAACAGGCAGCTGTCGATCCGCCGACTTAGCCGCTATCACGTGGAGATCCAGTTGGGGCATAGGCACGGAGCCATGCTACGAAAAGCGAAAATACACAAAATAACTCCCCCCCCACCCCTCCCCCCCCACTTCAACAAAAGATTTATTATTTCCTATTGATGCCATAAGATGGTGCTAAAGCACTACTTTTCTATTAAACAGATTTCAGCTGCCCAGTGAGAGAAAAACATCTTTTTAAATAATGTAAACTTCTGGCTGCAACTGTTTATGCAATTATTTCCCAAAAATTAGGGGGTCCATTATTCCCAAATTTGCACTGGTTTCAATATTTTTTTTTGTGGTCACATATATAAAATTATCTGAACGGGGACTGCCCTGTCACTGCGTGAAAGCTCGCACAAAGCCCCACTTCGCTCGGTTCTAGACAATTCAAATACACAGACTAGACAGTTGTAGTTATATAGTTACCGGTAGTCATGTATAATTGAAAGCGGGCCATATTTTGCTAGTCCCCGCCTGTCTCCGGAATCTGGACTGATATTTCCCGGCGTAGTTTTAAAGTCAAATTGATGCCTCTTTTTCATGTTTGTGCTTTCAAGTCAGCTTGATCTCTGGCAATTTATTAAACATTTAAATTGACTCCTCATTTGCACCACTGTGATGACAAAAAGTCTTGATTTTCATGGCCCCGTTTTGTCTGAAATATTCTTTTCGGGCAGTAACTGTTTTGCATTAGTAACTAGTCATCTTTCTATTATTCATCCTGTTGAATGAAAGTAACTGAATTTGCACACTCTTACCCTAATATCGATGTACAGCTCAAAATAAAGGAGCTGTACTGCAACTATAAATGCAGTTTTTGTGCAAAGCTGCAATTTTAGGGTCATTTCGGGGCTCTCTCAACGATGAACTGCTCTTAAAAAGTTTGTCCGACTGCCACCAAATTTCAAATTCAAATACTAGACCAATTGCGCAACACTAAACTGCGAAGGATTTTAGTTTTCGCTGTTGTGTGTGGGTGGCGCAAGGCAGGCAAGTTTGATGACTCGCCATTAAATAGGAAACTAATAACCACAAGACTAGCGCCAGCAACACTTAGCAACATGAAGATTTGATAAGTACATCTATCATAAGTAGAACTACAAAAAAAGTCTCAAAAAGCCATGCCTGTAAAGAAACGCTAGACAGATTGGCAACAGTAAATTGCCAACACCATCTAATGTGGATGGAGCAGCTTTAATTGTTACCTCGGATGCATGTTTTGGTCGTAAGGTGTGTTATGACCTGGATTGTGATGAAACTTAAAATGTGGCGAGGGAGCCGGAACCAACATAGCATCACGTCATGCTAAAAGAACACAATGTGCTCACGTGGAGGCTAACTGTGTTAGCTTAAGGTAAAAAGCGGGCAGGCTGGCTTTTAACAGCACTGTGCCAGCTACAGTTTTGTGAGGCACTTCTAAACAGAGGTCCATGGCTGCATGGGCGTGGGCTACATCCTGTGTGCGTCTCAACAGCCAAGTGCGTGCGTGTGTGTGTGTGCGCGTGTGTGTGTGGCTGGTATGTATGCGTGTGTTACACATGCTCTTATGTATGCGTGACAGACCAGCCACAGAAATGGCTTGTGTGTAAATTTAATTCAGTGTTTCTATGGATCAGTGGAGGATGACAGCCAACTGTGTGCGCGTGTGTGTGTGCGTGCGTTAATGTGTTGCATGAGTGCGTGTGTGTGTTAATGTACGTGTGCTGTGAGTCATTGATCAAATATTTTGCTTGCAGAGATTCAGAGCGCTCCCTTGACGAAGAAGCCCCGCCCCCTACGATCAAAGCAGCCCCTTATTGGTTAGCTTGGTATTTTAACCCCCCAGTCTCGTCCCTTTTGACATTTAAATTTGCCATAACGCAACTTTTTTCACCTTAGTTCCATACGAGCAGCCTTTCCTAAACTTCCTCAGCCAAATTGCTACTGCACCCATTTCAGGGTCATTTTGGACATTTCCAAGCACCTTTCGAAAGTGAACTCCTCATACACAGAAATTGTATGCGATTGCAACCAAATTTGAACCACGTACAGTTGGGTAAAGTTGAATTGTAAAAGAATTCTAGAGTTGTCATCATTGTGTGTTCACTGAGCATGATGGCAAAGTTTGACGTAAAAAGACCTTTTGAAAGCAACAACATATATATAGATTTGAGCCACATTCACTTGGCAACTTGAAATTTCGTGGTCAAGACTATTATAAACCGAAACAAAAAAGAACTAATGCCTGAAAAAAACGATTTTGCTTTGAGGCAGCCATTGTAGGGTGATTTCTCGGCAGTTTCTGGGGCAAAGACAAACTTGTTCTCGAGCTTTTGAACCACATACAGTATAGCAGTGAGGCAAGTGAGTCTGTATAGCCACCGTGTTTGAAAATCCACAAAATCTAGCAACTCATTATCAGTAGGACAGAAATTCTGTTATTCGTGGCTTTTCAGCAGTTTCAGAAGCAATTTCCAACTGTTTCCGATACAGCGCCGCACCGTCGCAATACTTCATTTCCTGTTCAAAATGATACCCAACGACCAGTTTTCATGATTTCAGAGGTTTTAGAGGCGGAGCCGGCCCAAAATTAGGTGGCGGCGGCTGCCTCCAAATTTCATCTGCGGGAAAAACACAGCACAAGATGAGAGCCAGTTTCATTTGGCAAACATGGAATTTTGTAGGCATTTCTACTATGAGAAGATCCACAAAAAAAGTCAGAAAAAGACATACCCTGAAAGCCATTCTTGATCTGAAGTGGCCATTTTGGGGGCATTTTGCCCATTTCCAGGGGTATTTCAAAGACGAACTGTGGCACATTGCAACCGAATTTGAACGACGTATACTACACAGATGGTCGAATTGTGAAGAATTCTTCATCGGATTCTTCAAGTCTGATGACTCGCCACTGAACACCAAACTCTGATCAGAAGTCAGAACACCCACAACATTATACGATACCAAACCTCTTGTGATGAAATATGTACGAGTATATAAATGCAATAACAGCTTTAATGTCACTCCGATTTCCTTCAAACGCTGTATACTCGCATCGAGTCCTCGCCTCGGAATCCAAGGGCCAGTTCATCGCTGCTCGCAGCTTTAATTATGATCAAAGTCACTGATGTCTTTTTGGCGGAACGCTTCTTTCAAAACACAATTTTGGAGCATCAGGAATCTCTTCATCCCGGCACCAGCGACGTCCACCTTCTCCGTCACACATGCGCTTCGTGTTTAGACACCGATGTTATCATGCAGTCGAAGATCAACGGCTTGCGCTTTATTGAACGCAGCCCCGGAAAGCTGGAAGCGCTCACAAAAAGGAGATGCTCTCGTGTCATGTCATGCTGCTCTTGTTTCTGTCTCGCGCCAATGTTGTCGGTAACTTGAGACGCCAGCGCTTTCTGAGACGCTGCGATGAGGGCCATATATACAAAACATCGAGCTCGAGACGAGACGACCATACCGATGAGGTAACAAACGTAGAATACGGACCTTATTATTGGAACCGGATTGTTTTGTTGAACAACATTTAGGGTACAGTCACAGTACAGTGAACCCTCGCTGATTTTCTCATTTTTGGGCAGAACATAAAACATTTCGCTGAAAAGCACACCTATTTTTGCCAATGTGCCTATTTTCGCACTCTTTCTGTAACGCCCCAGTGATACCCGAGATAATTGACACATATACAAACAGCGACTAAAAAACCCGCCATGGGTGGTACGGTGCAGTACTTTAAACAGAAACACGAGCAACTGCAAAAGGGAAGAACAATTGCCAACTGACGATTGTAAAATACAGGCCGTTCAGTTCCTAGAAATGTTTGATGAGGATTCTTAAGGTTAAAAGATTGATGAAATTGCATTCATTTTTTGGGGTACACATTGAAAGTACAATGAACTCTTGTCAATTTGCAAATCATCATTAGCAAACTCACCTCTTCCTGAATTCTTGTGTACAACATAACTAAAACGTCTCGCGCCCATCTGCGTATTTTTGCTCTTCCTGTAACACCCTAAAATGGTGCCCAGATGCCCTGCTCTTGCTAAGCTACCACGTTAGCGGAGGACTAATGTGAAGGAAAATTCCACCAGACGTCCAACAGGCAGGCAAGGCTTCTTGTTGGGTTAATGCCGGGGAAAGTAGGGCGGTAAACTTATCAAGAAGGATGCAGAGAAAGTTTCAGGTCATTATCGGCAGTGAGTGAAAGTTAACCGCTGATCAGCTGCTAATGGCTAGTTGCTCCATGTATGGTAATAACTAACCATAAAGAATCGTTTGCCACTATGTATTTTACAAACGTGAGTATCTTTGTATTAATGGGTCAAAAATATCATCAAATGGTTAACAGGATAGGAGTAATTGGTATTTTTATGGGTTGCGAAGCATCCTTGCACTTCGGTTGCTTTTCATATCAAAGCAAGTGAATGTATTTTTAAGGGCAATGTTGTACGATGAGTTTGAAATGAGATTTTAATGTTTTGGATCATAGTTTTGTGTATATTTAGGGTTTAAACTATTGATAAAAGAGATTATAAAAAAAATTGAGGGGGTGGATGGGTGGATAGATAGATAGATAGATAGATAGATAGATTATTTATTTATTTATTTTTTAAGTTCTCCATCAGTCCCAACGTCCTTGTGAAGCAGCCAGGAAGCCATTCGAAAGACCGCCAGCACTTATGGAGAACCGCACTGGCTCCAAGACCCACTTTCCGAGTACTGAATGAAAGGCAAATATGCACACGGGGAAGTGTCATCGTCTTGCGGCTAGAGTGGCGTGTTGTGTGGAGGGGCTGCAGTCTGTTTTTACGTCAATGCATAGTGAAAAGAAGCCCTAGGATAAACACTCAAACAGATTCGTGGCACTCGCTCCACGTTTTCAGGCCGGAGTTACGCTCGGTCGCTTACTGGCGTGCTTGTCTGCCAGGGCGATGAGCGTGCTGGAGATGTCCCTGCGTCGGTAAAAGCAGACCACTTTGGCCTCCACGTTCCCATTGGCCGTCTGCGGAGGAGAGACAATCACCGTTACCGTGGCAACAGGTGGTGCCGCGGCATGCGCACGCACACACAGAGGATAAATGAAAAATGAAAAAAGGAGGCTCATTCTTAAGTTTGGCTGAAAACAGTGTGATGAAATTTTACGGCACAAAAATCAGAAGAACAGTGTCAGCCTTTGTCGTGGAATCCGAACATGTGATTTCCCAATGAAGACAGCCGGCAGCCGAAATACAGTCATTTTGTGTTACATTGCAAATGCTTAAGATGGCAGCATTGTATTGATTTTGGTGGGTGGTGGGGGAGCGGAAAATAATTAAGCGTAAAAAGCAATAATGGTCATTTAGACATTGATGTGTGGCCTTTAGCCAGCCATGTATGTGTAAATAAAGTGCACCGCTAATTAAATGTAATGACAATGACATGAAGCGTCTCGTAATGGGCAAATACACCTGAATGATTTGTTTTATTAATATGAGGAACCTATTTGCCCCTAGTCTTTAGAAAATCCATGATAGATATATAGATAGATATATAGATAGATAGATAGATAGATAGATAGATAGATAGATAGATAGATAGATAGATAGATAGATAGATAGATAGATAGATAGATAGATAGATAGATAGATAGATAGATAGATAGATAGATAGATAGATAGATAGATAGATAGATTGACACGAAATTGGGGACGGAACGCACGAAAAAGTCTTAAGGACCCTTGCCCGAAATTGAACAGGAAGTCGGACATTTTGGTTTGAAGCAGGCATTTCGGGAGGATTCCATTCCAACAAAGGTATTTTGTCTCAAATTATATATAGAGTGATGCACAAAAAGGTCTCAAGAATCTATTGATGAACTGAACAGCAAGTCGGACATTTTGGTTGAAGCAGCCATTTTGGGAGTTTTCCAGGGTACAAACTCCAACGAAGGCAATGATAGATAGAGCAGATTTCTAGCACGTTGTCCCCTCTTGCCCCTGATCAACTCCTTGTTGTTTTGGCTGTGTGTTTTCAGTCATTACAAGGGGTCCTCAATTTACATACGTCAGAACTCACCCTCGTCAATCATTAACCAAAGTCATAACTACAGTAAATACTGTATTTGTATGAACAATATTTCTAGGCCAAAAAACGTTGAGTACGACAGTAACGGAGTGTGCCATCCTGTGCCGTGTGACCAAGTAATTTTGTTCTGGTCAGTCGTGACCTCGAAATGTCGTGACTGTGGTAAACCGAGGACCACGTGCACCTAACGTCGCGGTGGGTGAGCAGGCGCCTGTTAAACAGCTGTCCCGACTCTTACTTCTTCACAGACGACAACCTCCTGAAAATTGCTTCATTCTCGTTAAAACCGCTGCACTGGTTTTGGGCGGAAGGTGTCGTGGGGAACGGGCGCGCAGCCGTGCACGCCCACTCCGACTGCTGGTTAATTATTAAAAGGGTTACATTCTGGAAGGAGGCTGAATGTTAAATCACCACCGTCTCGATAAATACGCTGGGGGGGGAGACACACTCACCTTATTCAACTCCTCTATCCTCCTGATCAGCAGCGGGTTACTGGACGAGTTCTCAAAATAAACATAATCTGCAGGAGGAGGAAGGAGAAGGGGTGGAAAATTAGGAAAGGACAACAAGAAAAAAAAGAAGCATCAGTCATATTGAATTAGCCCACCTTCATGCAAAAGGGCCAATTTTTATTTGAGCTAATGTCCATAACCATCAGTTATCTCAGGACTCACACATACAACGTTATCGTTCCGTGCGTGTGCGTAGATGTGTGTGTTTGTGTGGGTCCTGGCCCGGGTCCAGACGCATCGGAGGCTTAGCGCTCACCAGGATGTCCCCGCAGGCCCCCCGGGCTTGGTGGGGCGCCCGGTCTTCGCCCGGCATGCGTCTTGGCCGAGCACTGTCAGATTATACCTCACACACTTGGTCGGCTGCCCGGAGCTACCGGTCTCCTCGCGGGCCCCCCCGAAACACGCAAAAACACACACACAAAGCCATCCCCCATCTATGCTCCCCCCTCGGGTCATGCCGTCAAAACTGCCATACACAAGCCCCCACTCTTTTTTAAATACAGAACGGCGGCAGGGAGAATTCAGCTTTACAGATGCCATGTCTGCAGTCTAGACGTTAATATAATAATAATAAATTGGATTTATATAGCGCCTTCAATGACACCCAAGGACACTATACAAATAACCCAAAAACAAAAAGGGGTTGCACGTTTATTGCGAGAGCTGGTGTCCATGCAGAGACGGGACACCGTCCACCGGCGCGCCGGTTGGAACCCCCACGGCGGCAGCGGGGACGGCGACGAAGTCCGTAGCCCTCCACCGAGACCACGATCCCCGCGGAAGGAGACGGCCGAGCCCGAGGAGCCGCACGGACGTTCGTGGCCGTGCCGCAACTTGTGAACGTCAGATCGTATAGCTTCGTTCTTCGAATCTTTAGACGGTACTGGAATTAAGACTTCTTACGGTCTTCTAAGATTCCCCTCGTGAAAGTACACAGTTATTATCATATAATTAGAACTTTAATCTTCTCATAAAAATTGATACTATTTTTGTGAACGTATTTTGGCAGTATAAACATTCATTGTTTCTCATAAAATTCTCCTCCACTCATCAGGTGGGTACCAACACGCTACATTTACCCCGTTACATTTACTCAAGTAACATTTTGGAAAAATTGTACTTGTCAGAGTAGTTTGAATGCACCATACTTTTTACTTTTACTTGAGTATCCATGTTAAGAAGAATCGACACTTTTACTCCGCTACAATGATCGACATGCCGCTCGCTACTTTTAGTGATGCATCATTGCTTGCGCGATCTATTTTTAGACTTCATCTTCAACCTCCGGATAGGGCGCCGTTGCGCCAATCGTGATCACCAATGTCATTTGACTCCAATTCACCAATGAGACGTCACATGACCGCGCACGAAGCCTTTGTGGGTCAATCAAAGTGAGTAATTTGGGGGGGGGAAGACAGCCGCGTGAGTGTTTATAGACTCCGAAAAACAACAGATTTCTGATCCAGATGATGATGATGATGTAGTCTCACGTCTGCCCAAACGTGGATATTTCAGCCCACTTCTTGACAACTTGAGAAAACACTTTGCAGTAAGTTGGAGATATTTCTATTGTTGTTTTGGCAGTGCATCTGGCAACTTTAGCCCTATTTTATGGTCATAAATAACTGTAAAACATTGGGGTATGTGCCATGCTGTAATTCTCTCTCTCACTCTCTCTCTCACACGGTGTCTCTCTCTCTCTGTCTGTCTCTTGCATGCTCACTCACACACACACACACATACATACACACACTATCAATAAGTCTGTTCAGCAAACAGCTTCTTCATTCAGTCATTTAAGTGAATAAAGCAAATAATGTTTCTGTATGACCCAATGCATGTGTTGCTGGTTTTTGGGCACTTCAAAAATTGAAATGGCGGCAGGTGTGTGTGGACTCCCATATATCATCAATTTGTATTTTATTTGACGTTCATGGTCTGATGGTTTTTTTGTTTTGTGTTTTTTTAATCAGAAGTTACTCACCAGTTACTCGAGAAGATTTTTTTTTTAAATCATTGAGTACTTTCATACTCTTACTCCAGTAAATATTTGGAGGACTATTTTTTACTTTTACTTGAGTTATATTATTCTAAAGTAACGCTCCTCTTACTTGAGTACAATGTTTGGCTACCCTTCCCGCCTCTGACAAATATGACTTCTCCTAGAATCACAGCTTTACTTTTGTAAGATGGCGGCTTTATTTGGTCGTATTATTCTTTCGTTTACGCAGGCCCTACGTATGTGCTCTCGCATCAGGGGCCGTCACAGCGCGTCACTCGCACTATTTGTTTGGTGCAATTTTAACGTTGGATGCCATTCGTGACGCGACCCGACCATTTTTTATCGAACCCGTACTGCCAGCGCGGAAGACACCATCGTGCACCTTTATACTACCAGTGCTTATACGGGGCCCTCACTTAACCCCGCTAAAAAAATTTTTGGGTCCTTTCTTGACGCAAAGCGTGAGTCACATCATGGAGACACAAGTCTGCTGATCAGACTGTTACAGTACGAGCCACCCAGAAGAAGAGAATGTGGACGTTTGCCTGCGGCAGCTCCGAGGGAGCAATTAAATCACAAGCAGATGACGTAGCGACACAACGAGAGGCTTTGTGGCGCTTTTCTTGCCGCCAAAAAAGGTGGACAACCTGGGCTGTCCTCTTTGCTTCCAAGCTGGGGGACAAAGTCGCCGTGAAGGGAACAACTGAGAAGTGGAGAGCGAGGATGTTTGGAGTTTCCGTCACTTGAGAGGGCCTGCGGGCCGAGCAGCGTCGCTTCGTCTCTCTCCTTTTCCCCATCAGCCCTCCCGCCGCCTCAACTCGGGAAACAGAAACCGCCCTCCCCCCGCTCCATCCAACCTTCCGGCTCCCAGCGTAGGCCAACCACCGGCCTTCCGAGATCGTGACGTCGAGGTTCGCGTGAGCCAATCGAGGCGTGTTACCGAGAGAGATTGCCGAGTTGATTTGAACCAGGCCAGCGAGACACGATCGTGAAAGGGAAAACATGCGAGGCAGACGACACTAGCTACGAGCGAGTCATACACACGAGTGCTAATGCAACACCGGTATATCTGCGGTCGTAAAATAACTTTTCGGGGCAAACATTCAGACTTTCATCTTACGGCGATAAACATTTTCTCATGACTTTAATATTGAGAAATTCTGTCTTTTGTAAAAAATTACAGTAAGACAGTATTCTTGTGGAATCAGTAAAATGACGACTTCATTCTCAACTGTAAATTTCAGACTTGAAATTATACCTTTTTTATATCTCACCACTTTAATCTTTTGAAATCCCCACCTTTCCTCGTAAAATGACACTTTAATCTTGCAGAATTACAGTTTATTTGTAACTTTTTTTCTTTTTTTCATATAATTATGACTGTGTTCTTGTGAATGTAAATGTACTTGTAAATGTATGATTTCATCCTCGTAACATTGTGATTAAAATTGTGAAATTACACCTTGTTATAAAAATCTTAACTCTAATCTCTTTTCTCCAAAACTGCAACTATAATACGGGTGCTAGTTGCTTGTTGTTGCACCATTACACCATTTTAGCAGTGACATTTATTTTTTTTTTTGCGGAGAACATCCGCGCTATTGGACCTCCGTTGTTCGTTTATGATGCTACAACCGTGAGGAGCTTGGCCCCAAACTGGAACCGGCAGACGTCCCCTAGGCGAGGAATGCACCCCTGGGAAGATATGGAGAGCGACAAGAGCTGGCGCTAAAATGAAGTTAACTGAAGCGACAGCGAGACAGGACTAAATGGGACAAGAGAATTGAACCGTTCCTTCTGTATGTATGTTGCTCGCCAACGGAAACTGCAGTTTGTTTACATTCAAACTCAGTTTGTAGCCAACGTGAGTGATGTCTTCCATGCTGTGACCGCAAGATCACAAATTCAGCATCTATGATCCTGGCGCCCTCATATTGGTCGCTGGAGACTTCAATCTTGGTTCTCTCTCTCATCTACCAAGGTAAAGGGAACTTTTGACTTGATTCAGGTATCTATTACGATTTGAATTTTTGTCTTTGACGTTTTATGAACAGCACTGTGTTACAGCTGCGGTTGTTGATAAAGTGCTCTAAAAATAAAGTTGAGTTGCGATACAAAAAAAAAAAGAGAAATCACTTGGCTTCAAAGGAAAACTGTGAGTACGGCAGTAACTGAGCGCTCATTCTTCTGCCGCGTGACCACATATTCTTACAAAGCAGTTGATTGCGCAGCGTTCAGAACGTCGAAATGTCGTATGTCTGTACGATCATAAACCGACGACACCCTGTACTGGTTTTGTCTGCAATGCAGTGCTTCATTACAGAGTGACATCGCCAACTGGTAGCCTGGCATGGCCATTGCAGTGTTTTAATTTTAGTTTAATTACTTTGTTTGTTTTTGCATGTAAACGCGGCTTGTTTTGATCAGGTCTGAACTTCCGTGTTTTTACAAGTTTGTGGTGGTGCAAACATACTGTGTGAGTGTCCCTCGCAAGTCTACATCCCAGCTTTGGGTGACTCCGGTCCAAAGAAAACAAACATCTGGGCCATTGGGTCGATGAGACGGACAGTAAAGCCAGCGCTTTGTCGGCAACGTTTTCCTATGCCGAGCGGTGGGTAGATGGGAAGCGGGTGCGGGACGTGCGGGCTGCGGCCCACACCAGGGGATCGGAGAGGAATATTAGGGGGTGGGGGGTAACAAAGACATCAAGGCCTGCCAAGGCGGCCTTTTGTCCCGGCTTCATTCACTCGGGGGAGTCGTTGCTTTTCCCGAGATGGGCCCACATTGTCTTGCAAAGCGGCGGCCATCTTTCAAAGGGCTCCAAAAAGTTGGACTGAAACATTCAATCGAAGACTTCCTCTTGGCGGGATTACTATTTAAAAAGGGAATGCGCAAGCCCTGTGTTTATTGTGCAATACGATTATGTGGACTCAGCGGCAGATTTGCTTGTGCTGCGTTAGGCCTAACTGCGACATTCAAATGCGTCTCGGATCGCGTGCTACAATCCAAGGAGTTAAAACGAGAACGGGGCAGGCAAATCCCATTAATCAGCCGTTTATACTCCAGTGAAGCAAATCAGTTTCCAACGGACGCCATCTCAAACTGAAACGCTCGAGATGGTCATGCAACTGAGCAGACTTGTTGGCGGCAGAAGTGTTAACTTTCCACAGCGCTCTGGAGGACGTAATCCTCAGGTAGCCCCGCATGCTATTTTTTCCACCAGCGGAGAAACGACAACAAACGACATCATTTGAATATTTGAAGCTGGCATAGCCATCTGGACTAAATCTGTTAGGTTAGGGAGATTGTTGGTTTGTGTACGGTTCTTGTTGGTTTGTGTACGGTTCCCCCTCAAATCTAAGAAAATGGGGAACCTAAACCACAGGAAGATGATTATGTGAGAATCTTTCGTTTCCACCAATTACGAAAAGACAACGATACGCATTAAGATACGGTTAGGGAGGAATTTGGATATTAGATTATTATATGTACGTTCAGGTTCCAGTTCTCCTTCAAATCCATGAAAATGGGGAACCTAAACCACAGTTGTTGCAACTTTTGGCCTGTCCCACCAGTGGACGTCACAGCAAGTCCCTCACATGATTTATTGGGTTAAAAAAACAACGATATTAGGACAAAGTTTGGGTAGTGTTGATTGGTGTAGGGTTCTGGCTCTTGTTTATGTCCAAATCCAGTAAAACTGTGAAACCACAGTACACATAATTTGTAAGAAACGTTCATTTTCACTGATTTATTTAAAAACACATGAAGAAAAGCTCAGGCGGAAAAAAAAAGACGTCTTAGATGGCCAGTGTGTTAGAGGCTATATAAAGTCGAGTTTTTCAAAC
The DNA here is from genome assembly GCF_024500385.1 of Phyllopteryx taeniolatus. NCBI lineage: Eukaryota > Metazoa > Chordata > Actinopteri > Syngnathiformes > Syngnathidae > Phyllopteryx > Phyllopteryx taeniolatus. The sequence continues at coordinate 19,666,299 of NC_084514.1, forward strand.
AACCATGTTCGCGTATTTACATAAAGGCTTAACATGGTAACTTGTAGCCACTTATACGCTGCCCATAAAAGCCGACATTCCTCCAGGTCATTCTTGACGCCGGCGTGTAAGAGAATTCCGGAAAGACGGGACAAGTGTGTGAACGTTTGACACCTGATAATTTGAATGATTTCTTGTTGTTCCAGCAATATTCTACCGTCAGAACCGCGAAGATGCCTGTGCGTAAGGAAGTTCCTGAATGACGGGGAAGGGGTGTGACGTTTAACGTTAGACACTCAACTTTTTGCGTTGAAAGCAATTGTCACGACTACTGTATACGTCGCCCCGCCAAAATTCTGTCTCGAAAGTCCTATCAGAGCTGTTATGATGCCTGTGCATAACAGGGAAGTCCGGAATGACGGGACAGGGGAGAGACGTTTAAAAACCATACACTCAACTTGTTGCGTCGAAAGCAACTGTCACTGACCGACTATTTTATACGTCATTCAGGCGATATTCTGCCTCAGGAGGTCCTCTCAGAGCCATAAAGACGCCTACGCTTGAGGAAATTCTGGAATGACGGGGCGGGGATGCGACGTTTAACACCAGATTCTCAACTTTTTGCGTTGAAAGCAATTGTCACTGGCCAACAATTATTTGATATGTCGTCCCTGCAATCTTCTGCCTTTGGGGGTCCTATCAGAGCCACAGTGTGCATAAGGAAATTGTGGAAAATCGGAGCAGGGCTGGATAGTTTTAACACAGGAGACGCAACTTCTTGCGTCGAAAGCAAATGTCGCTGTCCGGCTACTATTTTATCTGTCACCGAAAGGTGCCTCCCCCTTTCTCCATTTGTTTGAACGTGCACGTGTCCCTAATGTTTTGTCTCCTGTGCTTCACATTCATTTTTTTGTCACGAAGGCATTTTTTAAATGGCATTTTAGCACAGCAAGTTCCAAGCTTTCTTCACTTTGTATGTAAAAAACAAAAAAATAAAATCTAGTTCAGAAACAGAGTGGCGCTTTCGAACCGATAAAGGCATGAACACGAAAGTTGTTTTGAATAACTTTTAACGATGCGCTAGCTGGGAATGTGACACACCATTGAAGAGGCGGTTGGCGGTCATTATAAGTTTAGACAAAAAAAACAAAAAACGACTCTTCTTCATCGAGTCCACCGCGAGTCATCATCATGAGGAAGGCTCTCATAGCACCTCCGGGGAGTTTATTAAAAAAAAAAAGACGAAGAGGAGGAGGAGGAAGGCGGAGGAGGGAGGTGGACGAAGACAAATGCATCAACAGAGAATTTACCATGGCGGGTCCAACCGTGACTGAGTGACAAACCTCCCCGTTCTCGTAGCGTCGCCCCCCGCCCCCCACTTTGTCTTACCTCCGACCCGGTACATGTTGGCCGCCATGGCTGCCCCGCCGCCGGTGCCGAGGGGAAGGAAGCCTCCTCTCTCCGGGTGGTGAGGGTGGCTCGTCTCGCTGGCTCCCTGGCTCCCTGGCTCCCTGCTTCCCTGGCTGTCGCTCGGCCGTCTTGCTAGCTGCGCCGCCGCCGCCGCTGTGTGTTGGAAAATGGTGGCCGGATCGATACGAAACAGACCAGCCTTGGAGACCTTAAAGAGACAGTACACCCGAACCGAGCCCAGCCGAGGGGAGCCGAGCGGAGCTCCGGCAGGCGGCGAGCGACTCCTAACATTCAAAAAAAAAAACAACAACAAAACACGACTGCTATTATTTTGCAGTTAATTGCTGTTTGAATTGCTTTTGTTTTGTTTGACGCCTTACTAGCTTCTTTTGCTTGTTTTTACAATGTGGGCCATGTGTTACGTGACCACTTGTAGCAGGTTAGTTCGAAAACATCAAGTTTTACATCGCCTGCCTCGAGATAGATCTGTGTCAAACTCAAGGCCCGGGGGCCAGATGCGGCCCACCACGTCATTTTATGTGGCCTGCGAAAGCAGATCATGTGCAGCAACTTCCATGATTCGTGCCGAAATCTGGACCAAAATTACAAATTATCATATATAATAAACAATACTATTGAGATATTGCATTTTCCTGTTACCAAACCCCTTTTTACAGTAACATGAACAAACCTTTACCCTTGTCTTCTGATTTCAAAATTAGTTATCCATCAATTTTTTTGTGAAAATGTAAGAATATGATGAAGCGATTTAAACATTTATATGGTTTCACTGTCATAACGGCCCTCCGAGGGAAATTGCAAATGCACGCCACTGCACAATAGTAATCGGGAAAACCCAGATGATTATATCATTTCTTTGGAAGCTTTGAATAGGTGTATTAGCAGCATTTGAGTTTATTAAAGACACGCTTGTGGATGTATTTGAACTCGGCACACCTGAGACACGCTACGTCTTTCTGTAACACCGTTGGAAAGTCAAACGAAATCAGCCAGTATTTCACAAAGAGAATTGTGGACTGGTACGAGGCTGGTTCATCCTTGGGTGCAATTTCCAGATGCCTGAAGGTGCCAGGTTCATCAGGTTCAAACACCATGGGACTGTCTAGCCATCATACCGCTCATAAATTTTCTCTCTAGAATACACAACTTCATCGAAATAAAGTTTATTTTTTGCTCATTCCGACCTTAATCTGTGTAATTATTAGCATTTACCCAGCACTTCCACTGCATGGAGATTTTAATAGCCATTTACCAGGCACTCAATGCTGATCCTAAATCCCTCTGCTCAATGGGGCTCCACGACCACTATATAAAGGCTTAACTGTTATAATTTGATTTAACTCGCGTAAGAAGGCGTTTATTCCCAGTGTGACGCTTGTTAACCTGCCCAAAAAAATACAAAAATGCCATCTTTACATGACATTTTTTTGCGACGTTTGCTACCTCGTATAACAGCGTACGTCCTCGCCATCGGAATGCTGCGGTCAGAGCTCCATCTGATCTATACCATGTGTAAGCCTCAATTACGGGAGCCTGACACTTGGGATTCGGGCCTTGTGGCCACGTGAACGCCGAAGAGCCAATGGCGGGCAGGCCCTCCGGTCAAGTGTGCAGTCTTCAACGTTGGCGCCGTGCCTACAGCACTGAGGGGATGCTGTATGGTCCCTTTTGTGAAAATAAACGCAGGAAGACATGCAGATTCCGCGTTTTCTGCTTATGTGGGTCGCCGATGCGAATGTAACACATTTGGATTCGGTTCTTTTACACAGACATACTGCAAAATAGCAGCGTCAAAGCTGGAGCAGAAGCGCTCCAGAAGGCAGTAATACGTACTGTGTTTTTCTTTTATCATAAAACCAGAACCGTAGGAACATAGCCAACATTTTTATCAGATTTATTTTCTCAAAAATAGGTTGTTTTTTTCCCTCAAACATACAACTTTTTTTTCCTCAAATATAAATTGTTCGGAAGTATAAAACATTTTCGGTAATATACAACTTTTCTCATTTGAGAAAAGCACATTGCATTACAGAAAATGTACGACTTTCTCAAAATTATTATTGTTTTTCACAAAATAGACTTTTTTTTTGTTTTATTGTTTCTCACAAAGTACACTTTTTTCCCCACAAAAAAAATAAGACTTTTTACCCAGAAAACACAACTTTTTTCCCTGAAAATACATACTGCTTTTTTTCTTTAAAAAGTATACATTTTCTAGAAAATATGACTCTTATTCTCAAAGATATATTATTTATTTCCAGAAAATATACTGCTTTTTTCTGGAAATATATAACACTCATTCTGAAATACAAAACCTTTTTCTTAAATATATGTTTTTCCCAAAAAGTGATTTTTTCCCCTTTTTCTCACAGAATTTAATACTTAAATACTTTTCCTCTAGGAAATATGCAATTTTTATTCTTGAAAACATAAGACATTTAATCTAAAAGGATGTGCAGCTTTTTCCTCAAAAAAATACTTAACCTTTTTCTGCAAAATATATTATTTTCTACAAATATATGACTTTGATTCTCAAATACTCAACTTGTTCTGAAATTATTGTTTTTTTTCTGAAATAGACTTATGGAAAATATTTTAAAAAACAATCTTAAATGGTTTAGTGTTCATTGAGCTACTATAAAAAAATTCTAACGAAATACAACATTCCCCTTTCCATTATTTTTCTACTTTTTCCTTTGATCTAATAGATGACTCGAGTCAAAAGGCCGTGTCCCAATACATTTGGCCATCTGCAATATGAGTGGCTAGAGCCTCTATTGGGCGCTATGACTGTGATGGCCAGTATAAGACACTAGAGGGAGCTGTTGGCCTAATCTTTTTGGGGCATTGTTGGTTGCTCTAGTTGTGGTAGTGACCTTAATCTACCAGCAGGGGTCCCCCTTCACACGGGCAGGGGCTGTCAAAGGAGTCAAATTGTGTATGCATTTCCCCCTCCCAATTTAAAACTCGTAAAGATGTCTTTAAACACGTCTGTGTCAAAAAAATACGCCATGGATCAGCAATTATAGACATATTCTACCAGCATATTTCTTGCTATGGTGAAATCGGCTTGATTTATCGCTGCCATTGACGGCTTTACAAGTCAAATATCCATGTTAACTGGCAAGACTGGCAGTGAATGAGTTTTAAGTGGCGGTTCTGTCCACTGCCCCATATACTGCTGGGCCAATGGCGAGGGTTTCGTTAAGCAGAAGCCTAGAAGCGGAGACCAGAATGTGGCAAAACCAGTGAATGTCAAAGACTATTAAAGAATTTTTGTGGCACATAGACACATCAACAAACAGTTTTTCCGATTTTTTTATTCAAGTAAAAAGTGCACGGGGCTCCCAGGTTCTGCGGGTTGTCTTATAAAGTTAAATGAAAACAAACAAATAAATAGCGCTCTAATGTTTTCGACAGTAAATAATTTTTTTCTAAAATATGAATAGAATTGAAATGTTAATCTTTCACTTATATTTGATTGAAGTTAAAAGAAAAACAAAAAGGAGATCCCAGGGTCAGCAGCATCTCTTCGTTCGCTCAAATTTACCAAGTTTTAAATTTTAAATCTCTTACCGGCCCTCCGATTAAAAAAACAAACAAACAAAAAAAAAGGCATGCGTCAAAATGCCAAATATCGGCACCGATAATCAACCGGCCGATATAATCGGTCTATCCCGAACATTTTCCGAAATAGGCAGCTAAACTAAAGATTTGCTTGGTTGTTTAATTTCACACATTCCAGATTTGCCACTATTTGCGCAGAAACATTAAAAAGTCAATTTTCCATCATTTGTCCCCTCCCAGGTCCTATCGTGGACTGTTTATACCCTCGCCCGCCCCAACTAGCTTGGGAATCCTTTAGCATGGAGTATCGTATACCGCCAGCGCTTCTGTTATTTTCTGTTGGGAAACAGCCGGTCAACTTCCTTCCACACGTGCGGTCGCCATCTTAAAGCAGTGGCAGTTGTTGCCTCGGATCGGTCGGCTTCAGGCGGGGGTGGGGAGTGGGGGCAGGCCACGCCAAAACCAGGAATCGCCGGAATGGCAAATGGCGCTAAAAAAATGTATTGAGATGGCGTCGACTTTCAGACCTGACGGCGTCAACGAGGCACTCGGACTTGGTCGGAGGTCGCCGGAACTTGACGCCGGTTGGAAGTCATGCAAACTCAGTCAATTCCTAGCGGGCCACCGTATCGTAACATTTGAAGTCGTGTTTTAACATTCCTAAGTGTCATATAAGTGTAACAAAAAAAAGTTGAATCACTGTATAGTAAAACTTTTTGTGTTCACTTTTTATTCATTTATCTTATTGAATAATTAGTTAATTAGTTTTTTTGTAAATACATATTGGTAAAATCAATAATTTCACATATACATTCAATATTTCAATTATCGGCTAATATTTTATTGATTAATTTGTATTTATTTATTATTTATTTGTCTCATTAAATAATTTGTTAATTTGATTTATTGTTAATAAGAACAACAATGTAATAAATTAAACAATTTCGTATAATTCTTTTCCTACAAATTAAATACTATACTCTTAAAATTAACAATTTCACAAGTACAATTAAAAAATCAAGTATTGGTTAGTTAATATTTATTCATGTATTTGTATTTTTGTATTATTCATTTAATACAATAAATAATTTAACTTGATTTATTGTTAATAATGACATGAAAATAGCTCAATGTACAATTACACGCACACATTAAATAATAAGGAAATGAATCAAAAATAAAACAATAAAAATGAAATCATTTTTATTTCACTTTTGCAATTTCCTATTTTACAAAGACATTCCCGAGACTCATTTGTTACGTATTTTTTAAGCAAATAATTTGAAAGGTGCCTTTCGTACACTTCATTCCGTGATGTTAATTCCGAAGTATTCAACATCACATCCTGGTCCTCACAATGCTGACAATTTCCTTTCACGCAGACGCCGTTTGAAGGACGGAAGTCAGAAGGCTTTAGTCTCGCCGTTCCTTGCCGTTTATATACAGCAGCAACGAGGAAAAAAAGACAGTAAAATAGAAAAATTGCTAAATTGCCAATAAGCGAGCTCACTTCCACCCTGCTTTCCTTTTTCCGTCCGTTATCGCCAACCACCTGGCGAGAGAGACATTCATCCTGTTTTTCCTCCATCTGTATCCAACGTCTCTGGCCGAGAGTGCGCAATGTCCGTTTTTACGGATGGCATGAAAGGGGCTCGCCGTAACGTTCCGTTTTGATTGCATTTCAGGTAAATTGGGGCGTCAGAGGCGTAACGGTAGAGCCGAGATTTATTGGCCTTTCCACCATTTCAGGCAGAATTTGCCCGAGCGGGACATTGCAGCGTCAGAAGTGAGTGTTCGCACGGTCGTTGCAGATTGCCGCGTTAAGATAATTACTGCAGATGCACGACCGCATCAGGAACAGAGGCATCAAACATTTGAGCCGGCATTTATCAGCCCCCTGCCCCTTTAAGAAAGAACTCGCCGAAGCGGGACATTGTCGTGTCCGCATTCGCAAAGCCATTGCGGCTTGCCCTATTAAGATAATTAGATACATGATGACATCATGAAAGGCATAGTGTTGTAAGGGGCTGAAGTCTTCGGCGGACCTATCGTGTGGGTAGACACCAGAGGACTTCAGCGGTGGTGCAGCAGCTTCAGAAAAATAAAGAAGAAAAGTATTTTCCAAACGGTTGAGGTCATTTTAGCTAGGTGGCAAAATGAATACGACTTTTTTTTTTGGTGTTGTGTTTTTGTTCGTACAGTCCAGAAAAAAAGGTTCCTGAAAAACAATGTTCATTTTTTACAGTTTTTGCAAGATTAAAAAGGAAAACTGAGGAATTTAGTAGCTATTTCATTCATTTTCAATCAAGGTTTTATTGACTTTTAAATAATTCTGAAATTTCATAGATTTAAAGAGAAGACTACAACACCAACGGACAAAGACTGGTATGTATTTGCTTGCCGACACACAACCCAGAGACGAACTAAAAAAAACATTACAAAATTGTTTAAACATTATTTCGCAGAAATTTTACACATTCTCTTCTACAGTTTTTTCATATAAATGCTTACTACAAATTTTCCAAACGATTAAATTTGAATACATTTTGAGAAAGTGTGAAGATGGTTAATGCGATGTATGAAACTGTGTCATTTTGGAGACTTTTCATTAAAAAAAAATGAAATCAATACAATCAGAAAGAAGAGGACACAATGGCGTCGGTCACGCAATTCCATTGACAAATTCCACACACAAAAAATGTATGAGATGTTAACAAACCGTTCACAAAAATCCTTGAATTTGGTAATATGCAACCTTCTTCTCCAGCACACCCTTGCGCCATTGGGAGCTCACCATAGGTGCCACCGTCTGATTTTAGCGCAAGCGCAGCACTCCTGCTTCATTCCCTTGTGCAGATTAATCAATAAAAGTGCTGGCATTCCCCAGAAAGAGGAGACATTTGGGACCCATATGCCTAAAAATGGACTCCAGTGGAATCTCAAACTCCCCCCGCTGGGAATAAGCCCCCGCGACCGGCCATCGCCAAAGAAAATGTCACTCGCCCCTTTTGCTCTCTGGAAAAACGCTCCGTCATCGAACCCGCGAACAGGCCGTTTGTTGTGTCTCCGCAGGCTTATCCGAACCCACTGCGTACATGATAAAACAGGTCACCGAGTCCGTGACAGAGATGTGAACGACACTAACTCCTGCCCAACCCAGACTCCAACCAAAACCCTAACCTCAGGAGATTTCCATCCTTAAATGTTGCCTTAACCCTTACCCCTAACTCGCAACGCTAACCCCAAGCTCAGGGGATTTACATCCTATAATGTTGCCCAAGCGCCTTACCCTAACCCCTGACTCGAAGCCCTAACTTGAGAAGATTTGCAGCCTAACATGTTGTCGTAACCCCTTGCCCTAACCCTAACTCACATAACCCCTTAACCCTAACCCCTGTAGTTCTAATCTCGAACCCTAGTCTCAGGAGTTATACTGTCTTAAAGTCTACCAGACTTTTCAAACTGGTGAGAAGACTCAGAATTTCTCTTCAAAATTCCTTCGACAACCAAATCAACCGTAAATGGATTCCAAGGTCAATGTTTGTATCATCTCCAGACCCCAAAAGGGACAGAAGATGTTGTTCCCCTTATCCCCTCGAGACAGGAATAACCAACGACTCAATGAGTCCGAGTCCTAAACTGTGTCAGAGATACAGAAATAGTTCCAGCGCCACCCTTGTGCTGTACATGGTAGCATCCGTCACGCAATGAGACCCAAACAGAAGGCCGCGAGACAAAGCAGAGCGCTTCAGTCTTATCCGCCAGATAATGTATCTGCCCATTTGAATCCCACCGAACACTCGAGTCTGCGCGCCGACATTTTATCATCTCCTCAACACGCCGTCTGTTTCTAAAATAATCCGGCAGGCTGCGAGGCGCGGCCTCGTGGGAACGTTTCAATAATTAACGCGCACTCGTTCGGTCTGCGCACGTGATCGCAACACGTGCGATCCGGCAGATGCTTCAGTTGGTTTCGAGGGGGGGCTCTCAAAATGTTGGGGGTCCAGGGACCCTTACAGACGAGATTCCAATTATTAGAATTATCATTTCTTTTGTGTTGTTGGTGCTTTATTTCATACTTTTATATTTTACATCCTCTGATGTACAGAATGTGCTTTATAATAACAAATTGGTTTGGATTGGAATTAAACACAACTGCCACGTGTGCCCTAAAATGCTGTAAGAATCAATCAATTTTCAAAGGAAAATGTCGTACCGTTACGATAGCAAATTTGTGTTTATTTTTGAAAAACATTGTAATGTTATGAGAAAGAAAGTAAAAGGAAAAAGATTGACAAAGACATTTTGTCAGAGAAAAAAGTTGTCATCTTACAAGAGGGAAGTCGTATTTTACCAGATGAAGTCCAAATATTATGCTTTTAAAGTCACAGTTTAACAAGGGAAGAAAATCATATTTTAACAAGTGAATTTTAAAAAAAAGAAACTTTATACTCATAATATTACGGCCTTTATTCCGGAAAAGATATCTTTATTTTTGATAAAATAGGACTATATTGAGCGCACACACAAAAAAAGTATTGGAAAAAAATTTATGTATTCTATTATAATTACGCCTTTTGTCCTCGAAAAAATGACCACATTCTGGAAGCAGTGCCTTTAGTCTCAAAAATATAGGACAGCATTCTGGAAAAAATACGCCTTTTTCCTCAATAAAAGAACTTTATTCTCTAAGAATTTTTGTTTGTAAAAATGTTGTAGCTGGCAAAATTTGACTTTATTCTTAAAATAAAAATACACATTTTGTTCTAAAAAAAAAATAGGACTATATTCTTGAACAAAATAAAAAAAAAAAAAAAATAAAGTCTATATGATCAAAAAATACACCTTTTGTTCCTTGAAAAAAAATTGACTACATTCTTGAAAAAAAGTTTTGTTTTCTATAAATGTCAGACTATATTCTAAAAAAAAAGACATTTGTTCTAAAATAATAGGATTATATTCTCAAAGAAAATATGCCTTTCATTCTCCAAAGATTTTGGACTATATAAACCTGTAATAATATGGCTTTTGTTAAAAAAAAATAATAAAGAAAAATAAAAGTCTAATTAGGCAGAGATGTCGGATATATGTGAAGATGTGACAATCCTATCAAAGCTTTTAATTGGCTCAAAGCTCAGAATAAAGACTACAGTATGCACTTTTTAAAATGATAAGACATAAAAATGTATGACAAATTCTTTTGCCGAACCCCAAAACCACGGCTCGGGTTCGCAAGTTTGAAAACTGGTTTGCAAATTGCGACGGGTGGGAAGGCACAGCAGGCACACAACTATTTGGAAACAAACATAAAAAAAGAGCATCTTCCATAATATTTCCCTTTTAAGAAATATGACCAGATTAAATCCTACCACGTTTCTATTTCTGTTTTTTTTTTTTTTTTTTTTTTTTTAACAACCATTGTTACATTTTTAGAGCGAAGGTGTCCACCCAAAAAGGACATCATCAGCAAATGACAAAGACTCATTCAGGCTTAGAGGTGAACATTGTGTAAGTATCATGAGGACAAACAGGACAGCGGCGATGGAAGCTTTATTGCAAGTATCCACTGGAGCAAAGAGAGAGAACATTGCGGCATCCTTGCCTCTCAATCCGTGTGACTTTCCCTGCGCTCTGTAACAAATGTTATTATCTCTGTGGGCGCCAACGGAGAATGTACCGGGGACGACACAAAGCTGTTCTTTTGACGTGTTTCCACCAAACAGTACGGTTCCTTCGGCCAGCGCCGGCGTTAACGACTATGTACCAAGCGTGACTTTAGACCGGGGGTGTCAAACTCATTTTTGTCACGGGCCACATTGTTGGTACAATTACTCTCAGAGGACCATTATGACTTTGTAACCATATAAATGTTTCATCGTGTCATGAAAAATCAGTGGACCCCCACATACTCATGGTTTGGCACTGGAGAGTTACATACTCGCTGATTTAAAAAAAAAAATTTCAACTGTCTTAAAATTATTTTTCAATTATTTCAAATGTTTCCATTTTTCTTTTTTTCCAAACTGGGCGTCAGTTATCCGTGAAGTTTTGCTCGTCATGGTCTGGCCCGGTCCACGCAACAAATTGATGGATAACTCTATTTGAAAGCAGAAGTCAGGAATAATTATTTGTTCAACTACTGATCAAGTTACTGTAAAACAATGGGTTTGGTAAAAAAAAAAAATGCTTGAAATGTTGGTACAAATTTTAGCAAGAATCATAGAAGTTGATTCAAATAATTCGGTTTCGCGGGCCACAGGCGCTTTCGACAATAAAGCCAGCAAAATACAAATGGTACTGCTTGGTGGACACGCTGCTATCCTGCCACTGTGCCATACTGTACCCATGGAGTTTGTACGCCAAACGGAGCGTGCCAAAAAGTGCTACGATCGATAGAAACGGAGGCTTTAGCTCCAGGCTACCGTACTGAAATCTGCTACCTTTCCTGGCACTACCGTTCTGTAGCATAAAAGAACGGTGCCAGAATTTGGTACAACATCAACGTGTTATTAAAGTACTTGATGTTTTGGCATTGACACCGCATACGGAACTGGATTGTGCTGATGGGTGGAAATGGGGGCTCTATCTCCACGCTACCGCTACTGTACTGAAATCTGCTCTTCCGCCACCGCCGTCTGCTTTTCGTCAGCCGGCGGACGACGCCTCCAGTACGTGTGAAAGCACATGACCTCAGTCCAGTAATAATAAAACGTTTGACTCAGTCATCCTGGACGTATGCGACACTTGACGTTGTTTTTATTAGAACCGGAGGAGGACCGGGATCCACCCAAGGCACTCTTCCATTGCCTAACGCATTCCTACGAGTCAGCGGCTCTCAAAAGGAGCATTGTGATTCTGCAAAACTGGGCCCACTACTGCTGCTGCTGTGGGAAGAGGAAAAGCGCCTCAGTGAAGCTTAAACACTGCAAGGTCTACAGAGAGCCTCGTAAATCACACCTTTGCACTTATGGAGTTAAAAAACAAACAAAAAAAAAAACATTATGTTAATACAGTTGCAAAATGAGTAAACAATAATTATCGTTCACACGATGCAATGAAATAGCAACCATTCCTCATTTCAAAAACCACCTTGTTTTGTCTGGAGAATTTGGAATGAGCTGGTTTCAGGCCTCTCGGCAGAACAAAGGTCTGCAACTCAGGAATGCGTTTTACATGTTTACTGAGGCACCGTAGGGACAATAGTACATCCCAAAAATAGAAAAAGTTGGTTGGGCAAAATATGACCCCTTTAATTCAGATTAAATGTATATAAGAAATGTTTAGTTATTTTTCTGCAATTATATTAATTCATTTTATTTGTTATTTTTTAAATGAATGTGTATAATTTTCTTGAAAATATCTTGTTTATGATTTAAAGTGTTTTAATTCTTAATTATTTATTGTGTGTTTTTTAAAATGAAAATGTAATTTAAATTTTATTTGTAGAATTTGTATTTAGTATTTATTTCAAATTTAATTTTTATTGATTTGCACAATACATAAAATTGCATTTATTTATGCAAATTCAAATAAAATGTATGTGACGTATACAGTTTAATATTATATTTGATTTGTATTTATTTGTAGTAATTTAAATGCTAAAAATGTAATTTCAATTAAATGTGCATAGTAAATACATTTGTATGTCATTTCTACTGATTTCATGTAAATAACAAATGAATACAAGTTAATTACGTGAATCAAGCGGCACGGTGGCCGACTGGTTAGAGCGTCAGCCTCACAGTTCTGAGGACCCGGGTTCAATCCCTAGTCCCGCCTGTGTGGAGTTTGCATGTTCTCCCCGTGCCTGCGTGGTTTTTCTCCGGGCACTCCAGTTTCCTCCCACATCCCAAAAAACATGCATTAATTGGAGACTCTAAATTGCCCGTAGGCATGACTGTGAGTGCGAATGGTTGTTTGTTTCTATGTGCCCTGCGATTGGCTGGCTACCAGTTCAGGGTGTACCTCGCCTCCTGCCCGATGACAGCTGGGATAGGCTCCAGCACGCCCACGACCCTAGTGAGGAGAAGCTCAGAAAATGGATGGATGGATATGTGAATCAAAATTACGGGCAAAATATTTTTTTTTAAATCACGCTGAATTGTTTGTTACATAAGTGCGTCACTTGATTTAAGGTTTTTTGCTGATTTCATTCATTTATTATTGTCTTAGTTATTAGGTCTTCCTCTCGCTCTCTTGCCTAGCAGCTCCATCCTCATCATCCTTCTACCAATATACTCACTATTTCTCCTCTGGATGTGTCCAAACCATCCAAGTCTGCTCTCTCTAACTTTGTCTAACACCTCACCGCTGTTCTGTCCCGTATTATTCTAACATACTTCTCTGCCACTCCAGACTTCCGCATGCAGTACCACAGTTCCTCTCTGGGTACTCGGTCATAGGCTTTCTCGAGATCTACAAAGACACAATGTAGCTCCTTGTGACCTTCTCTGTACTTTTCCATCGACATCCTCAAGGCAAATAATGCATATGTGGTACTCTTTCTAGGCATGAAACCATACTGTTGCTCGCAAATACTCACTTCTGTCCTGAGTCTAGCCTCCACTACTCTTTCCCATAACTTCATTGAGTAGCTCATCAATTTTATTCCTCTATAGTTCCCACAGCTCTGCACATCACCCTTGTTCTTAAAAATGGGCACCAGCACATTTCCACCACATGGTTCTCTGCTCTGCCTTTGTCTTCCTAATCTTCCTCACCACGATCCTATGTTGTCTAGCCACACTCTCCCCTACCACTACCTTAGAGTCGGTAACCTCCTTCAGATGACATCGTCTGCACAAGATGTAATCCACCTGCGTGCTTCTACCTCCGCTCTTGTAGCTCACCCTATGTTCCTTCCTCTTCTGGAAAAAAGTGTTCACTCCAGCCATTTGCATCCTTTTTGCAACGTCTACCACCACCTGTCCCTCCAAGTTCCTTTCCTGGATGCCGTACTTACCCATCACTTCTTCATCACCCCTATTTCCTTCACCAACATGTCCATTACAATCTGCACCAATCACGACTCTCTCTCTGTCTGGGATGCTCAGAACTACTTCGTCTAGCTCCTTTCCAGAATTTCTCTTTCACCTCTAGGTCACATCCTACCCGAGGGGCATAGCCACTAATCACATTATACATAACACCCTCAAGCTGCCCCTAAACTTCTAGCCTTACTGCCTTTCCACCTGGTCTCCTGGACACACAATATATCAACCTTTCTCCTAATCATCATGTCAACCAACTCCCGAGATTTTCCTGTCATAGTCGCAACATTCAGAGTCCCCACATTCAGTTCTCGGCTCTGTGTTTTCCTCTTCTCTTTCTGCCGAAGAACCCGCTTTCCTCCTCTTGTTCGTCTTCGACCCACAGTAGCTGAATTTCCACCCGGCGCTATTCGCGTCACTGATTCCTATTTTTGACATCACAGGGCTTTTGTTTTCCTGATGCACCTTAAGGCACCACCAGCATGAGGGGGCGTGGCTATGCAAATGAGCAGCCGTTGCCTGAATCGACTCTGGTGCTGGGCTTCACAAACTGCACATCACGACACTCGTGTTGTGGGTTGGGAAGAAGACGCGCGTCGCTCCCATTCAAGCGAAAAATATCACTTGTCTTTCCAAACATGGCTTCAAAATGCCCAAAGTGTGACAAGACGGTCTACTTCGGTGAGTTTTCCTCCCGCTTTGTCTTCTTTCCGGCTGTGGAAATGACTAAATTTTAGTGCTACTAGCCAAAATATCGATTGTACAGTATTGACCTTTTTTTTTTCTTTAACCACGTTAGCTTAGCTTAATAGCACAAATAATTGCTTTTTTTTTTTTCTCTTTTCAATTGAAAAAGCGCCATGTACATTAGACAAACATCCACACAGCTATTAACGTTCACCCAATTTAAGGTTAAGGTTTACATTGACAGCATTCCTGAAAGGGAAAGGGAGTCTCTGTGGGAAAATAGCAATGATTGACAGAGACGAACTTCAGGAAGAAAAGGCTCCACAAAAAGCAAACATTGCGAAAAAAAATGTGGTTCTTAAAACATATCAAACATATTTACATACAGTACATACTTGGGACTGCTCAAACGGTCACTGGTGCACTTGTCTGCGTCATTTATTTCCTACCTAAAAAGAACACCAACCATTGGTTTTGGACTTTCCTTAAAAGAAAAGATTTAAGATGTTGTAGAATCAGGGGTGTCAAACTTGTTTTTGTCTCGGGCCGCATTGTAATTAGGATTTCCCTCAGAGGGCCATTAGAACAGTGAAACCATACAAATGTTTAATCACCAAATCACATTATTACCATTACACAACAAATTAAATTAAGGGATAACTAGTTTTGAAGTCAGAAGACAAGGATAATAGTTTGTTCAAGTATTGTTTAAGTGACTGTAGAAGAAGGCTTTGGTAACAGAAAAATCCAATATCTCAACATTATTATTATGACAATTTGGAATTTGGGTACAGATTTTAGCAAAAATCACGGAAGTTGACGAGCATAATTTGCTTTCGCGGGCCACATTAAAGGATGTGGCAGGCCGCATCTGGCCCCCGGGCCTTGAGTTTGACACCTATGTTGAAGATTACATAGTTCTAACTGTTACTTTTGCACTTCTCTGTGTCCTTCTTTTCCTAAAATGAAGGCAAGCTATTGATGTTGCACTGTTCTGGGGGGAAAAAAAAAAAAAGATTGAATATGTTGCATATTGCTGTTCAAAGTGTTGCAATATTCAGTGTCGTTCCTTTCCTAAAAAGAAGACAAACTGTTGATGTTGCACTTACCTGTAAAGAAAAGACTGAAACTCTGATAAATTACTGTCAAAACGGTTACTGTTGCACTCGTCTGCGTTCATTTACTAAAATGAAGACAAACTACTTATGGTGCACTTTATTTAAAAGCGGAGATTTAAGCTGTTACATTTTCCTGTCTAAACTGTTACGCTTGTCTGCATCCTGGATTTCCTAAAATGAAAACAAACGAATGAGTTTTCCTTTTCCTCAAAAGAAAAGATTTATAGATGTCATATACTACTGTTAAAACTGTCACATTTCTCTCTAGAGGTGACACAATTAATCATTTAATCGACAACTAATCAAATCATCCCAACAATCCACGACTATTTTGATTGTCGATTAATCGTTTAGAGCCATCGTTCCATACAAGTTGTCCAAATCCTCTGATTTCAGTCTTTCTCATAGATTACTGCCATTTTAATTTGTTGTTTTGGTCCACAGAGCAGCTTGGCAGGGAATGAGGGTGACGCTCTTGCCAAGTGTGCAAAAACACCAGATGCCCACATCAAGCAACGTGGGAAGAAAACATGTAAACAAGGATCTTTATCTTTTAATAATAATAAAACAAAAATAATATGATGCTACTGTTAGGATTCAGTCATGCAGATGTAAACAACAAAAATCAGGCTGCCTTTTTAATTTCATGCCTCTAAATCAATTACATAAGCGGCGTGACACAGCTGCTGCTCATCCCGCCCAAAAAAAAAAAAAAAAAAGACACCGGCCCCGGGAATCATACGCAAGATGCGTGGAGCGAGCGTTCGTAGGCACAGCCGGCGTTTTATTTTATGTAAGAGCAAAGTTATTTCTGCTCTGGGTGTGTCCCTGCCTGGCCTGTGTTGATGTGAAGGCGATGGGGAAAACAAGTGCACCCGCATAGCTTTCAGAAGCTTTCGCTACGTTATTTAAGTTGTAGTCATCACATGGGAGGTTCAAGAAAAAAAATGAAGCTACATGACAAGGCACATGGCAGAAGGGAGTTAACATGGCGACGTTCTGAGGTTTTCAGATGAGTTCAGATTCTGCGGAATCAGCGCATTTTCTCCTCCTCGTCCCACAGTTTGGCCGGAATTACGTGGGAATGTTTTGACCAAGACGTTGGTGACACATTTTTGTAGGTCAGTGATCTCCCCAACCACTGTGATGAGGGAAACTCTTTCCAAGGGCATCATAGTTGTGTCGACGCTTCGGTACTGACGTGCTAATTCACATGTATCGAACTCAAGGCCCGGGTGCCAGATCTGGCCCGCCACATCATTTTATGTGGCCCGCAAAAGCAAATCACTACCACTTTGTTTCTTGCGAAAATAACAAAAATTGCAAATTGTCTTCACGTTTAATGACGTTGAGATATTGCATGCATTTTATGTTTTGTTCCCAATGCCCCTTTTGAAATGAATTGAATAATAGTCAAAAAAGGAAAAACTAGTTATCCATCAATTCGTTGTGCACATGTAATAATATGAGACGATCATACATTTATACGGGTTCACAGTCATAATAGCCCTCCGAGGGAAACCATAACTATGATGTGGCCCGACACAAAAAGGAGTTTGACGCTCTTGCCAACTTTACCAAGCTGGGGAACTTCAATCCAGTCACTGTTTTACTTTACGTCAAAGCCACGGTAGCTGAGAACTCCCACTCCAAGGACATCAAAGTTTAGTCAATGCATAGGTACTAACATGCTAACTTTCCTAACCAGGGGAACTTCACTTTGGTCATTTCTTTCACTTTGTCAAAACGGGCAAGTGAAAGTCAGTCAAAACTCCCACTTCATCGGCATCAAAATTGTTGATGCATTGCACAGGTACCTATGTGCTAACTTTAGCAGGCTGGGCAACCTCGCTCTATTCACTATCTTAATTTACCTAAAAGCAATCAGTTTAGCAAGTTTAGAGTTTACCGACCTTGGTGGAAATGTGGATTCCAAATGGTGGGGGAAAACAATTTCCTGTCCCATTTGACTCCAATTGTAATTCCTGTGGTGGTTGGTGGTGAGCTTACGCTAGTACACTTCCAGCTGTTCTTGCCATTTATTGATTTGTTGCAGGCGACAAGTCAAAACACTTGACTCCCCTCTTTTAAATCACACAAGAAAAAACTAAATACTGCAGTATGGCGTGGAAATGGTTTTTAAACGTTCCATTGGTTACTTTCAAAGCAGGTTGCTTTCATTATGGCTAAACACCACTTTTCCCCCCCCCCACTGCTTTTCAAGTACAACCATGAGATTAATGGTCAAATAAACGCAGATTATCTCCTTGCATTAGGACGGCCACCGTGCCAGGCGTTGTTATGATGTGGCGCCTCTGCGCCGCCGTGGCCTGACATTTAAAGCGGCAAAGAAAACACCAAAACGGCATTAATATGGCTAACCTGGGGAACCTCACTCTTAAGTGAGCATGTGGTCAGTCCTGTAGCAGAAAACACCCTCTACCGACATGACAAAATAAAGAGATGCAAAGATGCTAATTTCGCCAATTTGGGGAACTTCACTCCATGTCACTTATTTAATCAGTAGCTGGGAAGGTGAGAAACCACACTCCGTTCATTTGACATTCACTTTGTCAAAGCAGAAAAAAGAATTCCGCTGCGGGTATACCAAATTTGAAGGGATGGACTGTATTGTAGGTGCTAATTTCACCGATTTAAAGAACCTCACTCCATTCGCTAGATCTTTACGTCAGAGTAGTCTAGTGATAGTAGCTGAGAAGTTAGAGCTTTTGCCAACGTGCGAAACCTCACACCAAACACTGTTGTTTTACATCAAAGAGACCAAATGACAATCAATCTGGTTCACGTGCGCTAACGTCACCAACCTGGGGAACCTCACTCCATTCAGCATATTGTCATATCGAACCAGTCTAGCGACAGTAACTGCAAAGCCTCCCACGACGTAACAAGTTAAACGTGCGCTTAAGGTGTTGATGCGCTAGTTTTGCCAAATTGGGGAACCTCACTCTATGCCACAGTCTCGTGCCCGTCAGCCAGTCATGTCGACCGACTGTGCTGGGTGTTTCCTGCTTGACAAACGGTGCCGTCTTTGTGCAGCTAAATGATAATAGAGCTGCTTTTTCTTCTTTGTCTTGTCCTTCTTCTTCATCTTTGTCTTCATCTCCTTCATCACTGTCCTCTTCATCTTCACCTTTTTCTTCTTCTTGTTCCACATCATCTCCTTTATCCTTGGCTCCCACTGCGCGGTGGTTCGGTAGGCTGTAATGGCTGGCCTTTATTTAAACGAGTGTCCCAAAGCGCCTCATGCATTATAATTAGAGACGACATTTCCATTCACAGCAGGCTTTCTTTCTTTTCTCCCCGTGGTGGAGTCGCAACGTCCCCAGCGCCGGACCGTGCTCTTTCCCACACCTAAATGCCACTTTGACCACACAATATCCTTTTTATCCTCCCGTCAGCGTACCCGGAGTACCTTTTTTTTCCGCTCGGCTGCATGAATGCTCCTCGTTTGTTGCGTAACGTCCATTTTCTTGAGTCGCTGCTTCCCGCACTGCGCCGTTGCATAACCGCCGCTCAATTCCGGTCCTCTGCCTTTTTGGAGGCGCAAATATGATCCCCTAATGGAGGCGCCATTATGTCGTGGGAGACCCTCTCAATTTCCGACACAGGTGAAAGCATTTTACCACGCGTCACCTTTCAAGTAACAGCAGAGGCTACACGTCATCGTGTAAAAGCGGCCTAATTACTTTGCTATTAGCATTAAGGTTTTGATGCGCTAACGTTGCCAAGTTAGGGATCCTCACTCCATTCATGATGTCTCTTGATGTCAAAGCAACTTAGTGAAAGTCTGTCCAGGAGCCGACAAACTCCTGCTCCAAGAATATCAAAGTTGAGGGGATGCGTTGATGTTGATGCGCTCACTTTGCCAAGCTGGGGAACCTCACTCCAGTCACCATCGCTATTGGTTAAAGCTGTCTAGTGTTGCTCAGACCAGTAAAACACCTGCAAAAGAGTTGTTTTTTGTTGTTGTTATCTTGAACTGGACTTGCTTTGTGTGATTTCTTCAGCCTGTTTTGGTAGCAGACTCGTCAGGCCTGAACATATATTTTTTTTAAAACAAAGTACAACCCCAATGCCAATGAAGTTGGGACGTTGTATGAAACATAAATAAAACCAGAATACAAGGATTTGAAAATCGTGTTCAACCTATATTTAATTGTATACACTACAAAGACAAGATATTTAATGTTCAAACTGATAAACTTTATTGTTTTTAGCAAATAATCATTTACTCAGAATTTGATGGCTGCAACATGTTCCAAAAAAAGTTGGGACAGGTGGCAAAAAAGACTGAGAAAGTTGAGGAATGCTCATCAAACACGTGTTTGGAACATCCCACAGGTGAACGGGTTCATAGGGAACAGGTGGGTGCCATGATTGGCTAGAAACGGAGCTTCCCTGAATTGCTCAGTCACTCACAAGCAAAGCTGGGGCGAGGTTCACCTCTTTGTGAACAAGTGCGTGAGAAAATAGTCCAACAGTTTAAGGACAATGTTCCTCAACATACAATTGCAAGGAATTTAGGGATTTCATCATTTATGGTCCATAATATCATCAAAAGGTTCAGAGAATCTGGAGAAATCACTGCATGTAAGTGGCAAGGCCGAAAACCAACATTGAATTCCTGTGACCTTCGATCCCTCAGGCGGCACTGCATCAAAAACCGACATCAATGTGTAAAGGATATCACCACGTGGGCTCAGGAACGCTTCAGAAAACCAATGTCAGTAAATACAGTTCGACTATACATCCGTAAGTGCAACTTGAAACTCTACTATGCAAAGCAAAAGCCATTCATCAACAACACCCAGAAACGGCGCCGGCTTCTCTGGGCCCGAGGTCATCTAAGATGGACTGATGCAAAGTGGAAGAGTGTTCTGTGGTCCGACGAGTCCGCATTTCAAATTGTTTTTGGAAATTGTGGACGTCGTGTCCTCCGGGCCAAAGAGGAAAAGAACCATCCTGACTGTTATGGACGCAAAGTTCAAAAGCCAGCATCTGTGATGGTATGGGTCTGTGTTAGTGCTAATGGCACTGGTAACTTACACATCTGTGAAGGCACCATTAATGCTGAAAGGTACATACAGGTTTTGGAGAAACATTGCCATCCAAGCAATGTCTTTTTCATGGACGCCCCTGCTTATTTCAGCAAGACAATGTCAAACCACATTCTGCACGTGTTACAACAGCGTGGCTTCAGAATAAAAGCGGGCGGGTACTAGACTGGCCTGCCTGCAGTCCAGACCAGTCTCCCATTGAAAATGTGTGGCGCATATTATGAAGCGTAAAATACGACAGCGGAGACCCCGGACTGTTGAACAGCTGAAGCTGTACATCAAGCAGGAATGCACCTACAAAGCTGCAACAATTAGTGACCTCAGTTCCCAAACGTTTATTGAATGTTGTTAAAAGAAAAGGTGATGTAACACAGTGGTAAACATGACCTGGCCCAGCTTTTTTGGAACGTGTTGCAGCCATAAAGTTCAAAGTTAATGATTATTTGCTAAAAACAATGAGGTTTTTCTCAGTTTGAACATGATTTGCAAATCATTGTATTCAGTTTTTATTTGTTTAACACAACGTCCCAACTTCATTGGAATTGGGGTTGTAGATGCAAACATTCTGTAAACTTCCCGAGAAGCTGAATATCTCTGAAGCGTGGGTGTAACCGGGAGAAACGAGTCACGGAGGCAGGGCTGCAGTTTTGCCCGGCGGCTTTCTCTGACCAACACAGACAGGATGCGAGTTAACTGCAGCCCATTTACGTCAGACGCAAGAATTCACGAGGTCGGCCTCTTTTATTCGCAGAGCGACGGTGACGGTGAGGGAGGGGGATTAGCGTGCGCAGGGAACCTCGCCTTGGCCGAGGCGACAGACGACCTCCAGAGCTGAGTTTTACTGCAAGGTTGTGTCAGCCACTGGGCGACAGAGATTAAGGGCGAGAGAGGTCCCTGTTTTTCAAAAAGCATGTCGTGGCGCTGGGCCCACTCTGCGCACGGTGACCCAGAAGAAATCAATTGCGCTGTTCCACGCTGTGCCGCTGTTTTTCTTTTTTTAAGCTCACCCAGAACCACAAAATATTTGCTGCTTCACTTTTTGTCAAAGTGTAGCAGCTGGAAATATCCTCCCCTCTGGACTTGAATCAACCTGAAAGAAACTCAGGACTGAGCTGACTCAGGGCAGGCAGATGTATTAAGAGTGTTAACTTTACCAGCACAGGGAACCTCACTCCATTTACTCTTTTTTTTTTTTTTTTTTTTTTTTTTTTGCTTAAGCAGTATAGTAGCTGAAAAGACACCCTTCCTTGGTACCAACAGTTCCTGGGATCCATTCCCAATGTTACTTTTTGTCAAAGCAGGGTAGTGACTGTTAGTGTAGTGTAGGAACTGAAAGTTCACTCTTCCTTCGTACCAAAGCTGCAGAGACACTACATTTGCTCCGTGACTCAATTTTTGCCTCGTCAGTGTAGTAGCTGAAAAAGGTACTAAGATTGTGGAGATGCCGTCAGGCATAATTTGTCAACCTAGGGAACCCGACTCCATTGACGATTGATTGGTTGAATTCTTTATTTCGAACAAGTGTGAAAGTGACAAAAACAACACCAAAACAGACACGATTAAACAAAGTAAAATAAAACTGAAGTTAAATTATACAGATTCAAAAAGGAGGGGGAAAAGTTTGAGAATTGAAACGGTGATTCTAATTTTTGGGATTTCATCACAGTTTATCAGTATACCAAAAACCGTTTCATCCCTACTCCCGATTTATCTCCCGAGTTGTTGGGATGCTGAAGTTTTAGAAACATCGCTCAATTTATCACTTCATATTTAGTCAAAGTGACGGCTGCAGTCAGGCCAGTAGCAAAACAACTACCGCTCCCTGAATTATAGTTGAAGGGATGGAGAGGTATAAGACGCCAACTTTGCCAACCTGGGGAACCTCACTCCATTCACTTTTTGTCAAAGCAGCCTAGCGACTGTTCAAAGTGGATTCAGACCTTTGTCTAAGCATACAGGTCCTGGGTTTACTCTCCAAGATATTGTAGTTCTTTCTCTCTGCGATATGGACCTGATTCTTCCCGAAAGAACCTCACGCAGGGATGCAGCTGCCCCTTTTTGGCATGAGGAACACGTGACTGAGCAGATGGGTCGCCATGCCAGAGGGTAAATTGAGTCCAGTCAGCCGTCATTTGATGCGACCGATCATAAGGAGGACAAAAGATTATTATTCCGACCATAGCCCAGCATGGACTTCCTGTGTCTGTCAAATCCATTAACATCCAAGCCCCCACGCCCGAATTGCCACACTCGGATTTATAGATTGTCGGGACATTACTGCTATGGTGCATTCTGGGATATCCGCTGTGTATAAAAAAAAATCGGCACCCTGGGGTGTTGTGACTTTCAAGAGGAAGGGCGACCCCTTTTGTCTGACTCGGTTAAGCCCGAACAAATCAACTGCAATTAAGTTATAGAGTTACAGGCTATTGCACCCCCACCCACTCCTCTTCCTCAATGTTCTGTCCAATTCTTGGAAGTCACAGTTTTCCTCCTGAAGTCTGAAACTTGACGTAGGATGAAATGGAATCCGTAATTTGTATGCTAGCGATTGGGTGGGGGGGACACAAGGTGTCGGGCCATTCTCTTCGCTCCAGTCCTGTGGAGGTCGTAATGTGCATTACAAAGGTGCCAATTGTCTCACTAGACAGTAGTCGTCACGATTACAGTAAATATTTGTATGAAGAACACTTTTAGGCGGTAAATACAAAACAATCTAATGAAAAACAGTGAGTTGAGCGGTAATTGTAACCAAGGACCCAGTAGGGAATATGTTGTTCATGCGTTGTTACGGTAACCGTCCAGATGAATCCTTGACATCTCATTCCCGCGGATAATGAGTATTGCAATTCGGCCTCACTGGGGGTGGGTGTGTTATAAACATCATCTAGGCCACACACACGCTGAGCCACCTCCCCCCCACTCGCAACCCTACACGCCACACTCACAATAACAACAACAGTGAGCTGTTAAATGGACACTTAATTTTTTTACGATGCACTTTTCATTCACTGAAGTGCACACGAGCACACGATGGCCCACGGGCAGGTGGGTCTATTTTTAGAGCAGAGAGAGCGGTGTCGGGATGTTGACGGGTGTCCTCGGATTTGCGAGGCGATAAATCAAAACGCTTCCCAGAGCCAGTTTAAACGCTCGGGACTGTTGGTTGACACCTCGCCGTTGCGTCACGACACACAAATGGTGAAAGTCGCACAAAGTCAACGTTTGGGCACCTCCTCCTCCAAGAGACGCCAAACTGTAAACCGTAATTTTGTTTTAGGCAATATCTTGAGGCAACCCAGAAAAAACCCACGCAAGCGCAGAAAGAAGATGCAAACCCCATACAGCAAGGCAAAGGAGATTCAAACCTCCAAACCTTAGAACTGTAAGGCAGACATACTAACCACTCGTTCGCTGTGCTGGCCATGAAAAGATGTTAAAACAATAAAACATTGACTGAAGGGACTTTTGCCTAAATTCCCTTGTTCGATGATGTGGAAAATGAACAACCAATGCATTGATTTGAGGAATAGTATTATAGTGTACAGTAATATCAATTATAATAACATCTCTGAGTGTTCTGAAATCCTGTTTTTGTGTTGTTTCTTTCTGAAACTTTCTAAAAATTTTGTTCAAACCATCATGTCATTAACCCGTAGTTATGCTAGTTATCACAGCATACATGGGGAGTCTGCTACCTGTTTTCCGGGTTTGGTCATGTTACGTTCTTAACGCAAGCGGGAGAGCAGTTGTGACGTTAATTTCAGTCAACAGCAGAGGGTGTAACATGTAAAACATAACATGCACTTCAAAAACGTGGTTCCCTGATTACAATGCCAGTTTTTTAGTTGCTAGTCACTGACTGTCGTTTGTCCACTGCCGTTGTTCAGTTCTGTCCGGTTCAGTCGTGTCGCTCGGTGAGCGGCTGGCTTGAGGGGCTCCCGAAAGCAAACGACGGTGCGAAAAAGCAGCTTGTCAATGGCAGGGCTAGGTAGTCGGAGGCTAATATTACCAGCTAATGTTAGCAGTCGACCTGCACTCCGTGGACTTCAGCATTTCTGACTTTCCTGTTTTTGCTTTGGTTCGTCTCATGAAAACGATTTCCTCGCCAGAATTTGACGGGATATTTGTCGGTGGGGGGGGGGTCTTTGGTAGGAAGTCAACTCCAGTATCCGGTTATTAGTGTCCCACCGTGATAAGAGAAGGCCTTTCCTCTGTGGCCCCCGCACGGTTCCTTGGGGCACCATTGTGTGCGAACAGACTTATTATTGGAACGAGTATTATTAGGTTCCTTGGCGGTCTGTCTGGAAGTGAAAAAAGAATGGGGGGCTGAAAAACTTGACTTGGGGGAAAAAAAAAAAAAAGGAAAAAAATAACGAATAGCCGAATACATTGCTTTTCTTAACCTAAGCAAAATTATCTCCCAATAGAACAGGACATTTTTACGTGGTAAGATTTCTGAAAACAAGTGAACATGGCTAGCCTCAAAAACCCCAGTGATGTCCTAAAACCTGTGTATCTATATTATATACCCACAGAACCGTCGCAGAAAAATTAAGCAATTAAGGTACGGTAATGCCCTCGCATGTGGGCAATGGTGCCCACTGTCGCAGACGCCCTCTCAGCTGTGTATTGAACGGGACAAAGAGTCAAATGCACGAATATGAAACACTCGCAAGGCTCTTCTGTGGACCACAGCTCACACCCAGACGCTCACATGCGCGCAGACGAACCGAGTCCACCTCCTCACATCACTCACTCAGTTTGTTGGTGAATGTTCGCTTTAGCGTGTTTCATGTTTTTATGCAATACAGTGCTAAAAATTGTGCAAGCAAGTGAAGTGTTATGCAAAAAAATGTAATTAAAATGTAGTCGTCGTTGCAGGTTAGATTTTGTAGCGTGAGGTAGGTCGTCTGAGGCAGGATGGGTGAGGGGGGCGGCGGGAGTGGGAGGGTCACACAAAGGATCTAGGTTAGACTTGGGGGAGGGGGCAATAGGGAAGGAGGGGGCGCCGCCCCTTTTCCAGCAGGACTGGGACCACGCAGCTGTGTGTCTGTCCCTTGATGACATCATCGCAGCATCCTGTCTAGTTCACAGGCATTCCCAGTCATCACTGGCTTGGCCTGATGACAGGATTGGAGCACAAATTAATCATTCTTCTGCCATAGTGCAAAGAAAGGCCCTTGTGGACTCATTTTTGTGCACGTGTGTGTGTGTCTTGTTTTGTGTCTCCCCCCCCAGCCGAGAAGGTGTCGTCACTGGGCAAGGACTGGCACAAGTTGTGCCTGAAGTGCGACCGATGCAACAAGCTGCTGAACGCCGGCGGCCATGCTGAGGTCAGTACGACGACATTTTGGGGACGAAGACACAACGCAACCGGGATCTTAAACAGTGGAGTTGGCACCAGCGGGTAGCTGGGGATTCCAAGCATCGCAAACAAATACCATGCGAGTGATGTATAACTAGGGCTGGCCGATTTAATTGATTTACTAATGCGCGCTGCTTACTCTAACAACATGGCTGTGAATTGAGAGGAGGTAGTTTGCAGACAGTGTCAAGAAAAAGCAAGTGTGTCGGGTGTTAAATGTTGCCGAGCTCTGTCTCGGCATTATGATAACACTGGAAAAACAGGTAACGTAAAAGGGGTTCATGGCTACCATCTCGAGGACCGGTGGGCAAAGTATGGCCATTTGTATACAGCCCTAAGTGCGAAAATGAAAATCTGTTATTGTCGCACAATAAAAACACTTTATAATTCCATATCTAACAATTTTCTATTTATTTTTTTGAAGAATTTGTTCATTAAATATAGTTATAAAATTTCATAAATGTAAAAATGAGGATCTCGTAACATTATCGGGTCAGAACTGTAACATTTATACAGAGAATTTTGTGAAAACAGGATATTTCTGCAACTTTGTGCACTTTCACCCAGCGACACGGCATTGCTTGCTGAATACCTTTACACGCAGGCAACGCTTCGTTTTCTTGCTGCCCTCCGTCTCCTCCCACCTAAAATTAGACAGGAGCTCCTCGTTGTCCATTGCCGTTTGTCCGCGAAACCCGTCGCGACCTGCGTGTTCAATGCTGCGTGGTTTTCACAGTTTTCCGCTGTGAACCGCATCGGAATGTGTCACTGGTCTGTGAACGCCACGGGATCTCGGCGTCGAAAGCAATTTCCCTGACAGACCTCAAAATCATGCTGCTGTTTAATCTCTGCACGATTACAGTACTGTAGTCCCACCCGGCACCCCCTGCTTCCATCCTCTGTGGACATAATCCAAATACAGACTTTGATAGAGAAGAGGGGGGGAAAAAAATATCCGCCTGGATGAGTTTGGTATGGAAGAAATTGAGAGCCATCAAACAGACGAGAACGGAGAGAGAGTAAAATCCTAGCTGATTTGGGAACTAGGAAATGTTTCTCTGGAGAACATAACTCCAACTCTTCATAGAAAAACGCACCTATTCGCGCCTATTTGTGTATTTTTGTATACTTTCTGGAATCCAAAGATGGCACCCAAACGCCCTGCAAAATAAATTGTTATATATTACTCGATCAGTCACTTGGATAATCGGTAGAATAATTGAAAAGACTAACTTCTAAAGCTATTCTGTAGCTGTGGCCCTACACTCCCGCTCGTCATGGTAACGAAAACCGTACTCGTCATTAGCCTGCGGTCTCACGAGCCATACAGCGTTGCGGTCGGTTCTGACGACAACAGCACAAGATGCGATTAATCCACAATCGGTTCCTTTCAGTCAACAGACGTCCTAACTACCAGTAAATCAATTATTATGGTATGCCTGTCACAAGTTCTCACTGGACTACCGTGGAGACATCACGACATGTCTGCTCATTGGTTCTCTTTGATGTGATAAATGATGGTCTGGATTTTTACAACCCTACTAATGACTTTCTCAGGACATCACACACACGCACACACGGCTTCCTTTGTGGCGCAAGTCTGCTGCTGCCTCTCGTTATATCCATCACCACTGCAGCCCACTCGGTTCCCAGTAGTCAGCTTCCCACACTGACGTCCACATTTTCTCCAGCTAATCTTCTTTTCTCGAGGTTGTCGCTTTTAAACCGAAATACAGGTGTAGTAGGAGTTTTGTAGGGATAGTTCTAGGACCCTGCTGATGCGAACTCGCCTGCTAGGGAATCTTTCACGACAACCTACCTGAAAGTATCCGCTGAAAAACACACCGATTTGCACCTTACAGGATGATTTCAAAAATTGTCCAAAATAAGAATGTCAAGGACTGTTGAGTTTTAACTGATTTTAAATATAAATTTGAAAATCTAGAGCCCTGTATTATCATTGTTAATATAAATGCCCGGTGGGCCAACTATGGCCCACCGGGCATTTATCTCGACTGTCACGAAATTGAATGAGGTCATGTGGCCCGAGCAGAGAGCATTGTGGGTAGCACCTTGCCAGAGCGCGACACCACCGCCACTTTCCCCTCATCTATGGTCATTGAGCTCCGGACCAGCGGTCACCCCCCCACCCTCCGGGTCACATTCTCCCGTGAGCGACCGCCGCATTCCCAGCATGCAACAGGCCATCAGGGGGGTCAAGTGGAAACAGTCACTTGACATGTTATACTGTTTTGTGTTGGGTGGACCGGCAGCGATGACATCATCAGGCAGCCGTCAGATGGAAAAGTGTGTCCCTTTTTGGAAAGAGTCGCTTTTTCCTGTGAGGGGACATTTAGTTATTTATAAAATAGCTTGTGTTGCAGCCAGGACCGAGATTTAGAACGATTATTTCATGTTTTTAGTACAGTGGACCCATGCTATAGCCAATTTTCCTAAATAATTGACGCTCCCTAAAAGTGATTATAATTGCATATATTCATAGTTTACAGCAAAAATCGAACACACACTATGATTCCAAAACACTTTAATAACATTTGAAACATGCACAAATATCTTCAAAACTTGCTGTACCCTTACAAATACAGTAAACGGCTTACAGCTTAGCACGCAGATACACTTCGCAGTTCGCTCGACTGACGTAGCAGTTCGTACTAGAATGGCTAACGCTTCGGTGTTTATTGCCCCGAAACTGCTGGATCAACCCGGTGACAACACGAACTGGTGGCGGTAGATCCAGCAAGTTTAGAGATGTTCCGCTGAGCTGTTGTTGTTTTGATGCCATGTTTAGTCCTAGTTAGCGTCGTCTTAAGTCTAACACGGCTGCTCTTATCTTTGTGATTAGATGAGCGGCCTTTTGAAGTTTGGTTGAGCCTGATGGCTTTTTTTTTTTTTGGCGTGGTTACTGGTTACGACCGACAGTAACCATTTGTTGTTTGAACTGCTGTTGGCTGCAGCTCACGCTCAGACACTCACGCCACCCCACCCCACCAGGCTCCGCCTCTTTAAGGCAGATACCTAACATGTTCTACAATAAGTACAGTATTTTCTATACACCTTATACTTGCTATTAATTTTGTGTTCAATTAGGTATAAAATGCGCTACATTTAAATGTTTAAAAATATGTTTCTGTATGGTGTCAATCGCAAGTTTTCACTGGGTCACAACGCATCCGCACAGTAACGGAAGTTCATTGTGATGTCTTTTTATCTCCACTGCATCACATTCTGTCTTCTCTCAGCATGACGGAAGGCCCTACTGCCACAAGCCGTGCTACGCCGCCCTCTTTGGGCCTAAAGGTGCAGTACACAATGTCATTTTTTGGGTTTTAATCCTATACGAAACGATGCATTCTAGCAACCTTTTGAATGTTTGCAGGCGTGAACATCGGCGGCGCTGGCTCCTACGTGTACGACGCGCCGGCCAATAACAACGTGTCACCCGCCTGCGGGGACAGCGCCCCCATGCAGGCCGAGGAGAAGAAGACGTTCGCTGCCAAGCCGCCGTCCAAAGGTATTGAGAGAGGTTTTTTCGGTGCATCTTAGCACAAAGTCATCAGCCACTGGGCTGTAGTATCGAAGTATATCTGAGTTTGAATTTCTAGCACTGATATATATTTTTTTTAGCTTCAAAATCAAACTCGGAATGTTAAAAATAATCATTTCTAGCTTGTTTTTTTTACGCAATTTTTTTCCCTCAAAAATTGGAGTAAAAAAAATTGTCTCAAAATATTCAGTGTTTAAAAATTCGCCATCTTAAAAAAATTCAAATTAAAACTGAAGTAAACAAATGGAAGTTGTTTTTTTTACATTTTTAAAATTTCAGACAAAAAATGTGCTTCATTTATTTTTATTTTTTATTATTATAACTTTAATTTTGATGCAAAAAAATTTCTTTTCAGATTCAGATGGCACAGATAGCTTTCCATTCTAGAGACCAGCGGCTGATGGCTCGGTGCTAAGATGAACCAATTGTGCCGGGCTCTTATAAAACGGTTCCCACGACTACTGAGGCAGTTAAACGACTTTGCAACGGCTTTCGTTTATTATCTCCATGGGACACTTTGCACGCATTATGTTACGTTTGGGCTCACAGCTCTTTGGCACCACCTGCAGGTCGGACGACAACACTGCAGCAGTAAAGATAATTGATCTCGTGTGCCAACTTGTGTGCTCATTTGATTTTTAATTGGGAAAGATGGGCCATGTCATTCGTAGGAATGGTTTAAAAAAAAAAAAAAAAAAAAAAAAAAGGGAAATGTCGCTGTAAACTATTCAAAATAGTTGATTTTAATAAAATTATTCATTTTCATGTTGTGAAGATATTTATACTAAGTATTTCATAAACATCTACACGTATGTTGCTGTTACTATTATATATTTATTTTATTAACAATACGTAAACTGACCAAATATTTGCTTAAATATACTGTAAGTTAAAAATTTCTATGTAAAATGATCAATTTTACTGTTATTTTTGTTTGTTTATAGAAAATATATTTTTGTTTATCTACTTTGGTATTTAAAATAAATGAATTTACATATTTAATGAGACAAAGGAATACAAAAATGAGTAAATGCATAACCCATTTAGGCTACATAAATTCAACAAATACAATTGAGTTCATTTTTAATAAGTTGTGCTCATTTTTAAATAGTATTTTTAACAATTCCTTTAATCATACTATTTAACCAATTATTTAATAAAATTTAATGTAAATTATACAAATGTATTCATTTTTATTGTTTTAATTCACAATAAAACAATTTACCAAGTATTTAATGAAATAGATGAATAAATATACTTTAACTCACCAATTTTATGGAATAACCTGTCTACATGAAAGCAACAAATATTACAGCACTCTTGGTAATTTAAATGCTCGGTGACCCAGATTCAAGAAGAGAGCGTACTGTACGTTATTAACTTATATTTAAAAGGTTAAAAATGATGTTTGCTGATTCCCCTAGCTTGTAATGCAGAGAATACTTCTGCCTTTGTTGTTGCCATGGAAACACCGCCCGCTTAAGTGGCTTCAAATACTGCCGAGCCAACGCAAACACCTGATGTGTGAACGTTTTTAACAACTTTGTGTGTCTGTGTGTA
Organism: Phyllopteryx taeniolatus; assembly: GCF_024500385.1. Taxonomy (NCBI): domain Eukaryota; kingdom Metazoa; phylum Chordata; class Actinopteri; order Syngnathiformes; family Syngnathidae; genus Phyllopteryx; species Phyllopteryx taeniolatus. The sequence goes on from NC_084514.1 coordinate 19,697,642, forward strand.
CAGCTGGCGGCGTCACCACTTTTTCCGGCGAGGCCAACTTGTGTCCCAGATGTAACAAGAAGGTGTACTTCGGTGAGTAAGTCCTGGCTGTCGGTTAGGCGCTTCATTGAGACGGCAATCAAGTCATAGACAATACAAATGGCATTGTGAATGTGTTAGTACAACTAAACAACACGAGTACATTGCTGCCTTCACTTACGATCTTAATTTGTTCCGTGACCACGCTTGGAACTGGAAAAACACTCAAATGATTGTTCCCCATTGAATTGAACGGAAAGGCCATTAATCCATTCTGGCACCACCAAAATACATCGACAAAAACTTTTGTTCATGTGTGAGTGAAAAATATCACTCTACAGTATTGTACTTTATAAAAACCTCCAGCAATAACAATGAAATTGTGTAAAGAATTCCAGTTTTTGCATCATGATTTCATCCTTTAATTAAATAGCCCTCCTATTAGTCTGTTCGCCTTGGCCACCAGGGGGCAGACTGATATTATACACTTAGATTTGACAGTGTAATACTAAAGGCCATCTAGACTAAGCTGTAGTAAGATTACATTTTTTTTTTGCAGAGGATAAAGAATATATGCCTGTGAATAATGTTGTCTTGTCTGCCTTCATGTGTTGCTGCACTGTTTGTCAAATATCCGTGGCTTAAAATGTAAAATTTAGTGGTGACTCCACTCACCTTGATTATTTTTTGCGATCTCAGACTTTCATCGTCATTAGTGTTGTGTTGTTCTTATGTTGCGTGTGTAGCCGAGAAGGTGACGTCGCTGGGCAAAGACTGGCATCGCCCCTGCCTGCGCTGCGAGCGGTGCAGCAAGACTTTGTCTGCTGGCGGCCACGCGGAGGTAACCACTGGCTACATTACAGCGTCTAAATAGGACGGCAATCTCTTCACTTGCCCAATTTCACTATTCCACGTCTACCCCAAGTGCGCATTCCCTCCACTTTCATCGCTATGCTATTGCTATGACTTTTTGTTTGCTACGCTAGCGCTAAAACTTAGCTGCTTTCAACATTACGCTACCACAACGACTTAGCCACATTTGTTGCTATGACCAAGCTACTTCGGCGGTAGCATAATGATGGCTAAGTCAAAGCGGTAGCGTACCGCTACTTTCGTCGATTTGTTACTGCTACAAATTAGCCACTTTTGTCGCGACGCTGCTGCTACAATTTAGCCGTTTGTATCGCCATGACTTAGCTGCTTTCGTCTATATGTTGGCGTTAAATCTTAGCTGCTTTCATCACTCGAATAACACTACAATTCAGCCACTTTTGCTGCTATCAGACTTGCATATCTATGAGCCATATGCTGCTTCACCAAGTCTACATATTGTTTTGTTGTCATTTTCCAGCACGACGGCCAGCCTTACTGCCACAAGCCATGCTACGCTGTCCTCTTCGGGCCCAAAGGTAACCGCTAGGGGGCGCCATTGACCCGGCGTATATCAACTGCACTGCAACCTGAATGTCATACACTAACAGACATCAACTCACACTACACGAGGGGTGGGCAAACGTTTGTGCGCAAGGCTCAGATTTGATTTTTAAAAACAACAGGTGGGCTAGTTTATTCGCAGATTGAGTTTTAAAAATGTGCATGTAAAATAGGTACAATAATAATCATTGCATTTTCTTGATTGTATTATTTACTGAATATTTAATGTAATTATAGTCACCCAATTGTTGGATCAAAAAAATCTGTGTATGTAAAATTATTTTACAAAAATATTTTCAGTCAGAATATATATATATATATAAAATTGTTACATAAAAATATATTCAAGAATTAATTCATTTTAAATAATTTAATGATTCAAATTTTTTTAAATTGTACTTATTTTGTTTTAAATTACATTTACAAAATAAGTTAAATTTGTTAACAGATTTAGTGAAAAATGAAAAAATACATGAACAGTAAATTTATTTTAATGTTGATTAATTGATTTTAAGAATTATAGCCAACTATTTGTAATACAGTAACAAATGTTAATTGTATGGTAAATTTATTTATTTACTGTTTTTTATTTCATTGTGTAAAGTTAACAATTATTCAATGAGATTAATGAATACAAATACACAAATGTAATATTAAAATATGAATAATGTTAATTCTATTTAATTAATAAACTAATTCATTGATTAAAATGTTGCATTTATAAAATTAAATCAAGAAATGCATGTAACATTTAGTGTAAAACATGTAAATGTTAGTTTATTACATCTTTTTTTGTATTTGTTTAATAGCATTACAATTTATCAAAAAATTAATAGAAAAAGGCAAACTGTAAAATGAATTAATAGAATTAATTTAATTATTTACAATAAGTCAATTAAAGTAACTAGATAAGTGAACGATAAATTCATTTTAACGAACCAATTTCCGGAGAAAAAAAGGCAAAATTAATGCAGCAAGTATTACAGGACTCTTGATAATGTACGAAGAAATACGCGGGACAGTAAGTGTGCCCTGGTGCCGTATTTTGCCCCCACCCCTCCTGCCGTTATGCAAACGAGCCTCCCCCAACTCCTGTCCCTTTGTGCTTTTTCCTTCTCCAGGCGTCAACACGGGCGGCGTGGGCAGCTACATCTACGAGCCTGCCCAGTGACCCGGCCTTCCTCCCTCCCGCCAAGACCCCACCCCCCACACTCCCAACCCATCCGTCGCCACTTTCTCCTGCCGTCTTGTTCCGTTTGAAAAATTCTGACCTGTTCCGAGTAGCAGTTTTGCCAGAATTACACCCCCCCCCCCCACACGAGTTAACAGTTTCTCATGACCAACTTGTATTGCACAGCCATTCATTCCCAAAAAAAAAATTCCGGTGGTTTTGGGGACAGAAAAGACGGGAGATTTTTTCAAGGTCATATTTAATAGTTTTGATAGCCTGACAACATGAAAAAAGTTGACTGTTACAGCACGGTGTGATCTAGTGGCCAGCAATTCTGCTTTACACTTCTAAGGTTCAAATCCCGGCTCCGGATTTCCTTTGTGGAGTTTGCATGTTCTATCTGTGCCACATTCCAAAAGTCAGCTGGGATACGCTACAGTTCACCCTAATGAAAAAAAAAAAAGTATTCCTGTCATTTCAAGACGTTAAGAAAAAATAAAGCTGTTTGACGACAAAGTGTTCTGTTAGCGTAGCTTGTAGAGACACTGCATTGTGTTTGCTATTGTTAGTTTAGCATTGTATCTGAGACACACTCGCTATACGGCAGAAACATGTTTTATTAATATTCATGGTAGTCTTCATCTGTTTTAGGCAGATTGTGATATCTGTTGTATAAAAGATGCAATAAAATAATCACTACATGCACCATGTGATGTCTGCTTTTCTGCGTTACAAATTTCTTTATTTTCATGTTTTAAATTATAGATTTTTTTAACTAAATTTAATGCATTTTCAAAGGAAAAAAGTAGTTTGCTCCTTTTAAAATTGTACATTTTAATTATTTTTTTTACTAATTGTCAAGTATTTATGTGTAAACCTTATTACATAATGCGTAGTTTCTTTTCCATTCAATTTTTCTACATTGTTTATATTACATTTAATACTTTTTTCTATCAATTATTTTTTGTTCAAAGTTGTTGATCAAAAAATATTGTTTTGCTCCTTACATTATTAAATCTGTTTCTAAATCTAAAACTAATAAAAAAAAGAAAAATCATGTATGTTGGAGTAGACGGAAGTGTAATGTACGAACTTGGCCACTAGGCAGAGCAACTGTACTCAAATTGTTGTCTCGAAAAATGTCTCCAATCCAGATGGCCCGCCTAAATTGTGCAAGTGTACCTAATGATGTGGCTAAAGAACAGGAAGAAGCAGCGCTCTTACTTGATACCATGACGTCATCGTCCCTGCACATGGGGACACTTTCCTCTTTTGGTTTCCTGTCAGGAAGTCATTGGTTAACCGTCGCTTTTCTTTTACAGGAGCTGTCTGCTACATAATGAACACAGTGATAAGTAACTTTAATCATAACAAAAATACATATTTTTGTGATAATCAAAATACTTTTAATGGAGGACTGGCAGTGAATGAGTTAAATGTTTAAATTCAATTCTTTATTTTGTTAAATAAAATGTTTTAATTGGAATATTTATTTTTCCAAAGTGAATGCATGTTAATAAAACAATTACAAAAGAAAACTAATTTGAAATATTGAATTTGTAAAATGTTTGCATTATATGTTAATTTGTTTGATGAAAACAATAACTACACAAGCAAATAACACTATTTTCTCAATAAATACATTTTAAATTATTTTTTTAACCTATTTTTATGGAATCTTTTTTAATTAACATATATTGGATGAAAAACTACACAAAGCAATTTTTTCAAGTCACTTTCAATGATTTTTTATGATTGATTTTTCATCAATGATTGATGAAAAAATAACTTCATAATTTTTTTTAATGATTTCATTTTTCAACAACACATCCACTTAATGGAATTTTTATTTTATTTAACAGATTTCATGGTTTGAATGATAACTACAAAAGCAAAAAAAATTTCAATTAATGAATTTTAAATATTTCGTTTTTCAATAATATCCATTTTTATGGAATACTTTTAATGGGGGAAAACAACTACACGGCCGATTGTTGGCCTTCATTGGGCAAGTTACTTCAAACGGACACCACATCCGAGAAGCCAATTGGAACCATGTGATTTTGAAGAAGGATATTTTAGAGCGTTTTTCTTAAAAGTTCCTGTGAGATTAGAGGTTTTGCATGGAGCCCCGAGCTGAGGCTTGTCCACCATCCCTGCTTTTAGCGCCATTTTGTGAAATGCCCTGACTGCATGCCTTTGGTCTGTGTTGAAAACGGTTTTGCTGAACACTACCACACTGGTTATCATTATTTTTAATTAATTCAAAAGTCAAATACAGACTGCAATATTTTCCACATTGGGTTGCCTGGATACAAAACTGTGGATTCAATGGCCACGCTAAACCAGCAATTACGGACAAAATTAGACTCTGAATGGACAAAAAAAAAAAAAAGGCTATTTTTTCCACTGAAAAATATTGTCTTTTTGATTGTATTTTTTTCAGTTGATACATTAAAAAATATGAATTTGACAGCACTTCCTGTGTGTGGCATCACATGTCTGCGTTTTTCACTTCCTGTTTGTCAGCGTGTAGGCCATTTTGTGTGTCAGGTGAGTCTTTGGACTATATAAAAGCCCCTGATGCTAAAATGCTTGAGTGGGCAAACTCCATTTTTTTTGTCAATTTCACAAGAGTAAATTAAAGTTTTACAGCTGTGATAAAAATCTGGGGGATTAATTTTTGTGGATGCGTGTTTTGACAGAAATTGTGGTTTGTCTAATAGCTGGGCATTTTTCTAAACAACGATTTTGGACTTGCATCATCATATTGCTTGCACTTTAATCCACAACTGAGATGATGTCATCATCTTCAGTTTCTTGCTGGTCAGTATCATCCGTTCCCTGAAGGAAAAGAGACAAATTGTGATTAAAAAACAAAAACAAAGTGACACGCAGTAGTGGTGTAAGTCCTAACATCTGGGAAATCTAAAAATATTTCATGAGAGATGATAAATAACATTCACGTGTACCAACATGCACCCAAACTCAAGCGCTATTTTTTGAGCTGTCACTTTCTGGGACATTGGCCCACTGTTGCACTGATGAATGCTGCTAACACTGCTAGCTGTGGGTCATCGGTTCTAACACTGTAGCTCTGCTTACCTTTTTGGCTTTTGACATGATAGAGGTTCTTTCACTCTGCAACTTCATCCAAGCCTGACTGCCAGGTTGTTGGCGTGGGGGTTCTTATTTTGTGAGGTAACAGAGCATATTATATTCTTTATGCTTTGCAAAATACGACTAATATTACTGGAGCTTACTGGGTGGTTGTGACCGTCTTCTTTACGTGTATAAATATGCATGTATTATGCTGCCCCCTTTCCTTGACATACGATTGTTTTTGCTGTATGTTTTGCGAGTGCTATTTTTGTTATTTAAAAACACGTTTACATTTTTTTTTGTTGGTGTTTTTGGGGGAACCACGTAGCATTTCGCCGTGGAATGTGATGCAACCAGAAAGCATGGTGAGCGGCATATTTAGTTACACAAGCAGCAAAGACAACAACTTGCTTCCGGCAGCTAATTACTACTTGCCAACGTTGACGAGCAGAAGTAGAGCAAAATGTGCCACTTGTCCTCGTTCACATTCTTCAGTTGAGTAGTACGAGGTATGAACAGTAGAATAATTATGTTCTGTAGTTGCGCATATAAAGCTGATGGAAGGGGCCAAATTGGCCAAAGATACTGCAAGGGTGCCAAATGTCAAACTTGGTGCATCATATTTCCAAAAGACTTGAGGCATTGTGCCAAGGGCTGGGAATGCACATGGGATTTCTTAGGTTGTTATTTTTAATATAACAAAAAATACATTACAAACTGTGGACAAACTGAAGCACTATGAATACTTATACTACTGCTACTATGCAGAAATTCATATCATCAACATCAAAAAGGCCCAGCAGAAGATGGACTTCCTGCGGCTTCTGAGGAAGCACGACCCGCCACGGGAGCTGCTGAGGCAGTTCTACACAGCGGTCATCGAATCGGTCCAGCGTTCTTCCATCACAGTCTGGTTCGGTGCTGCTACAAAAAAGGACAAACGCCGACTGCAACGGACAATCAAAACTGCTGAAAGGATTGTTGGTACCCCCCGACCCACCCTTGAGGACTTGCACGCTGCCAGAACTAAGACAAGAGCGTGCAAAATCCTCTCGGACCCTCCGCATCCCGGTCACCGGCTCTTCCGGCTCCTTCCCTCAGGTAGGCGCTACCGATCAATGCAAACTAAAACTAGCAGACATTCCAACAGCGTCTTCCTTCTTGCCATCAACTTCTCAAACAGCTAACTTACAATTCCATTGCAACATGCTGCCAATTTTTTTTGTCTCGAGTTTGTTGTCACATTTCTGTCGGGCCAATTATACATTACTCGTGCACTCACTGTAGTAGTCTCGCCACGCTGCACTCTTTGCATATCTGTTGTTGACCAATACTGGCCACTCATGCCAGAGTAGCATCTGCTCCATTTGCACACTGATTGAAGAGTATCTGCAACATTTGCACAATCGACATTCTCCCAGACTATCACGCTACTAGTCACTTTAAATTTGAATACAGTCTACAGAATAAGTCTCGGCGCCCTTTGCACCATGGTCATTGCGCCGGACTATTGCGAGATTAGTCATTCGAACTGCTCTAAGTGCTATAGGATTTGTCAAAAACATTTAAAAAAAATACAAATTGTGCCGGCATTAACAGATAACTAGCAACCCTTTATTGCTCAGTGGCTGTTTTTTTCAATGCCGTTATGTCTCAAAAGTGTTCTCTGTCAATTGACCGTCTGTTGTCGTACTAGAGCGGCTCCGACTGCCGGAGACAAATTCCTTGTGTATTTTTTGGACATACTTGGCAAAATAAAGATGATTCTGATACTACTTTTTATGTCTTCTACTACTATGCGAAACAGCTACTTCTACTATACAGGACTCCATAGTATTTTTTTGTATGTCCATTACTACTACGACTATGCAAAACTTCATACTACTACTACAATGCAGAATGCCATACTACTTTTTACACCACTACTACTACTGCATGGAACTTCATATTACTTTTTATGTCGTGTACTATTACTACTACTATAAAGAACTTCATACTACTTTTTATAGAACTACTACTATTGCTACTTCGACTATGCGGAATTTCAGACGACGCGTTATATTACTGCTAGCACTACTACTATCATGTGGAATGTCATACTACTTTTAATATTGTCTACTACGACTATTGTGTGGAACCTCAGGTCTCACTACTTTTCAGCTCATCTACTGCTACTACAACTATACAGACCTTCATTCTATTTTGTGTTTTTGCCTCCTACTACTGCTTCTACTAAACAGAACTTGATAGTACATTTTAAATGTCCTCTTCTACTACTACTATTACTATAAAGAACTTCATGCTACTTTTTATTTGTACTGCGACTACTACTATGCGGAACGTCATACAGTAGTACTTTTCATGTGATCTTCAAAGTGAAGCATTGTGAATCCTACTTGTGGCTGCCATTTGAATGTCAAAGATCTCCCGAAAAAAACCGAAAAAAAACCAAAACAGCGTTGGGTTGGAAATCAGTCGGAATGCTGCGTGTTTGAGAAAAGCCTAGTTTCCGTGGCAACCGCCTCCCGTAACAATAACACAATCCCGGCAGCCATGTTTTCCCAAGCGATAGGCTCCCGAGCGAGGGTCCCCTTGGGGCCTCGTCCGCTTTGTGGGAACCGCGGCGGGTGATGACATCACACAAATAGCCGGAAGCTCAACTCGCTGCACCAGACTCTCCTCCGATATTTTTGGGGCATTTTTATGCTAGGGAATCACTCAAAAGTCAATACGGGGGAGAACAAAATGCCATAGTTGTCTTTTTCAGTCATCGCATTCCACTTTGCAGCTCGTCGTCCACCAACTGGACACCACTGTCTCACTTTCACACTGCCGCCATTGTTCACACTTCGGCACGACGGCTTCATACGAGGCACTCGTCACGGACGCGGACCTGATCTCCACACGTACGCTCATAAACTGCATTCGGCACGTTAGCGTCATTAACACTGTCCTCCATGTTAACATGGACATTTGAATTAAACAGCCGTCAATGGCAGTGAATGAGTTTTAAGTGCGTTAGGGTATGTTACAGTACATTATAAATTATAAATATAGTTAAGTATTGTTGTACACCACAGCACGTATGCTTTTATAAACTGCGTTCGCATGGCTCGGCGGCCGCTCGCTCGAAACCCATAAATCCACTTTGTGAATGTTTATGTTTACGAAGTGAGCAGGTTCTTGAATAATCGCTATTTTGCTACGTCACAAGCACGTGCAAATCTGATCGGGTCGTTTTGAGAGCCTTACGCTGTTTATCGTCTTTTGCATTCAGTGAACAAACCGCAAAGAGGTCAAACTGAAACACACAGGTCACAGACTCGTTTTGACCTCCCGTTTGTTAACCATAAAATGGTGGAAAATTTGGGATTTTGATGAAAGGGGACCTTTCAGTACATGAGGCACATGAGATCCAAAAGGCACATCAGGTACTTTAGGTGTATTAGCTGCATTAGGTAGTAAGTACTATAACTACTATTCCATCCATCCATTTTCTTTACCGCTTCTCCTTACGCGGATCACGGAAGTGCTGGAGCCTATCCCAGCTATCGTCGGGCGGGAGGCGGGGTACACCCTGAACCGGTCGCCAGCCAATCGCAGGGCACATATAAAAAAACAACCATTCACACTCATATTCACACCTACGAGCAATTTAGTCTCCAATCAACCTACCACGCATATTTTTGGGATGCGGGTGGAAACCGGAGTGTCCGGAGAAAACCCACCCAGGCACGAGGGGAACATGCAAACTCCACATAGGCGGGGCCAGGATTTGAACGCCGGTCCCCAGAACTGTAAGGCAGATGTGCTAACCAGTCGCCAACCGTGCCAGCTGCTAATATTCCGCAAAATTTTATTCTACTTTCACATTGTCTATGCGGAACTTCAAACCACTTTTCATGTCATTTAGTACAACAACTCCGATAATGAACGCAACACTACATTTCATATTCTACTACTGCTACTTCGTGGAACTTTATACTACTATTAATAGTTTTCTACTCTTACTACCTCTATGCGCAGAACTTCATACAATCTACTACTACTACTCTTACTGCCACGTGGAACTTTATCCTACTTTTCTTTTTGACTATAGTAGGTTTATGAAATTCTGCGTCGTAGTAGTAGTAGTAGAAGTAGTAGACAATTGGACTACTCTGGAGTTCCAGGTAAGAGGGTAGCATGAAGTTCTGCATCTTCTTCTTCTTTTCCGTTTGGTAGTAGTATTATACTACATGAAGAGTAGCGTGAATTTAAGGATAGTAGTAGTAGCAGCAGAATGTGCAGGTGTACCTAATGAAGTGTCTCTTGCCTTCATACTTCATTGACTTCATGTCGGGCCAAAAATAGGAAAAAGAAAACAGGAAAAAGGGTGACAAAAGTGTGCAAAATGGGTGTTGTGGATGTGCTTAGCAGCTGCTCCCTGCTGTGTGTCCCTCGGGAAGCCGCTTTGCGACGCCCACGCGTTGGCACACATTCACTTTGCGTCACACAGGAAGGAAGGAAGGCAGGGCAATCAAAGCCTCGCCCAAATGCTGCTGCGGCTTTACTTTCACACAAGATAATCTGTGAAGATTTTGGCAGTTTTCATAAAGCAGTGACCCAGAACAGATCCTCATCCCTTAGTGAAAAATTCCCAGTTTTTCACTTTTTGGAGGCCTTATACACAACTTTTTTTTTTTTTTTTTTCCCCTGATGATGGTTTTCTATAACTTCATACTACTTTTCATGGTCTACTAATACTATGACTACATGGAACTTTATGCTACTTTATATATAGTCTACTATTACTCCTCTGCAGAACTTCATAAAATGCATACTACTTTTAATTTTTTTTTACTGTTACTACTATGTGGAGCTTCATACTGCTACTTTCCATATTGTGTTGCAGTGAGAGTACTAATAAACTTGCTACAGTGGTTACATTATTTTACCACCGTTATGACTGAGTTTAAAACAAAGAAAAACCAAAAAACAAAGAAGGCTTGTAGAGTCTGAAAGCAGATGTTGGGATCAAAACCAACTTTCCTGGCCGTCTCTTCCTGAAAGGTTCCGTCCAAGTTCTGAGCGCACCCAAAACGCACCCCGCCCGCCATCTGCCGCCCACCACAACACGTCCAGTGGTTCTTCCTCAATACCCGTCCCGGTCGGTCGCTGCCGAATCATTCCAGCAACAGCCTCACTCCGATCATCGCCACCTCGTCCCTTCTTCAAGAAGGAAAGGAAGGAGGGCAGAGGAGAAGTGGCAGTAAAACAGGCCAAAATCCAGATGTCGGGTAGAGCTGGCAAAGAGGCAATTTGCATACTTGGTGTGGTTTCAATAAATGCCAGCATGTAGAAATAAGTCATACATCGAGATTTAAACATTTCTACCGAGGTAGGCGCTCTAATTTCCACCCGTTCTAGAGTACTCGTCAATAGTAGTGATTTTTTTAACCCTTTAATGCCCGTTGTATTTGAACACAAATGGTGGAGACACACGTAGACAGACACCATCACAATGCTCACAGGCATATATTCTTCATCCTCTGTGAAAAAAACGACTAATATTATTGCGGCTGCTGAATCGCTGAGAGTAATGATGACTCTTACGCATTTGGGTCTGTATGACTATTATACAGCCCCCGGTGGCCAAGGCAGGCACATTAAAAGGAGCGGAAAAATGCATTCAATTAAAGCATGAAATCATGATTCTTGACATTCTATTTAGTTATATTACTCTATGTTTTGATAAAGTACAATATTGTAGAGTGCCATTTTTCTTATTAATGAACACATTACAAAAAAAATGTTTTTTTTAGGGGGGGATCAGAATGGATTAATGGCATTTCCATTCATTTAAATGGAGAAAGATGATTTCAGTAACAAGTGCTTTGAGTTACAAATGCGGTCACGGGACGTATTAAACTCACATCACAAAGCACCACTGTGGTCTTTTTTTTTTTTTTTATTGTTTTTTTTAAAAGGTTGGCTGAAAGAATAAAGTATCTCTTTCCTCCAAACGCACTTGAAGGCATCGTGGCCAGGAGCAGATGGGCCGATTTGAGTGCATGGATGAAGAAAAGAAAGAAAGCAGATCTGAGCAGGCACACCCTCACCTAATAATGATAATAATAATGATACAATGATAATAATAGCTGTGGCCTCTAACACGAGGATCGTTTGTTTTTACACTCTTTTACATGTGGTGGAGGAATGACCTCCTCCAAGAAGCATCTGTCTTCAGTGCAGCGTTGGGGGAAAAAAGGCAAACGGAATTCTATGGAAAGGCGGTGATTTTTGTCCACACACATTTTTAACATTGTTTTTTTGTTTTTATACTTTGAAATTTAATCATGTAAAATGTTTTAATTTTTGCTGTTTTACGATTACTATTTCCCTTTGTTTCCTGTTTTGAATTAAGGATCTTTTTGTTAATTGAAGTTTTCCCCTTTTCCTTTTCTTTACGTTTCTCTTTTCTTGTTGTTTCATTTTTCTTTTTCTGTTTGACTTTAATTTTTCTTCTTTCCCCTTTACATTTTTCCTCTCTGTTGTATTTATTCTATTTTAATTTTCCCACTTTTCCTACTTTCTTTTACTTTAATTTTCTTTTTCTTTCATCTCTCTTTCCTTTTCCCCAATTTGTTCCCTTTTTCTTTATTTCTTCCATCTACTTTCTTTTCCTTTCACTCTCTTTCTTGCCCCTTTTTCAATATTTTCCCCTTTTCTTTGTATTCTTTTTAAAATGGCTTCCTTTCCCATTTTTGCTTTTTCTCATTTCAATTTTTCTTTTCTCTTCCAACTTTCCACTTTTTCTTTTGGATATTGCTTTTTTCCTCTGTATGCCTTATATTTCGCTTTTTAAATCATTTCATTTTTTCTTTTAACTTCTTCCCCTTCTTGTTTTCTAATTTACCAACATCTATTTATTTTATTCTTTTCTCACATTTTTCCCAATTGTGCTGCATTCCTCTTTTCCCTGTCCTTTGGCCCCCAATTTTAGTCAAGTTTAATATGAACACATTATTTAAGCTGCCAATAAATTGTAGATTTTACGGTGAAATGCATGCGGGATGTTGACACAAAGCCATTTAGAGCAGATTACGCATTACCTTTAGGTACTGTCGTACAGTACGTACGCTACTTTAGCCTGCAAATAGCCTTTTGCATGGTGCTTTCATAGAAAAACAATAAGCAATTCAAATTATTTCCTTCCTGCATGTTTCGCGGCTCCTTTCTATTACATCAGCGTGTTGAAGTGGAAAATGAAGTCATGCTGTTTGAGAAAAAAAAAAAAAAAAAAAAAAAAAGTCCTTTTAATTAAATCCTTCTAAAATCCAATCAGAATACGTCAACGCACTGTTGTGAAATTTCAGCTCAGTGAGCATGGAATGTTTCATCTTTGGTAGCTGTGCGTTGATGACCATCAAAATAGAAAGTACGTAGGAAAGCTCCGCCAAAGTCACAAAACTTCCCGAGCATAACTCATGCCATCTTATACTCTTTTTTGCAACAGGGTCGAAGAACGAGAAAAACAGGACGTAATGTCTCTTGTTAGCAAAGCTAAAATAGACCATTTCGTTTGTTGGTTATTTTTTTTAACAGTGGTTCATTTCCTGTAAGAATGTCATCTTTGCATTACACCCTTTGTTTTTGTTTTTTTACGTCTGATTATTTGGAGTGTTTAACTTTTTTTTCCACACTTGTGTGACTGTGAAGTCAGGTTTTGCTACGGCGACAATTTGACCCAGGAACAGATTGTTTCCATTTCCACGTCTTCCTTTGGGAAAGATGTGAGAGAGAGGGAAAAAAACCAAAAATGTTTTTTTCCCCCCATCTAATAGTTGCTAACTATGTGATCTTTGCTGACATCATCATCTCCTGTGAAGTGATCCCAGGCCCTCCTCCCTGGTTTCCTGTTGAAGAACTCCCTGTTCCCATGGCAATCAGCCTAACAAACAGACAGCGGTTGCCCATGGCGACCGATCTTTGTTTGTTTGTTGTTTCAGACTGACTCGACGAGCGTTTGTGCCAGCGTAATCAGCATGAAGAGCAGACCCTGTTACACATTTTTGGGATTATTAGGATTTTATTATTATTATTCTTTACTTATTTATTTTAATTGGAATATTTTCCCAGGAGATGATTTTCATAAGTGACCAGTTCAAGTCACATGCTTTGTTCCCTAATCCTAAACGTAACCCTTAACCATTAAAGCTAACCCTAACCTAACCTTGCTTTGACTAGCTAACCATTAACCCTTGAACCCCAAACCCCCAATATTAACATGTTAAATTCTAATATTTAGCCCTTAAATCCATAACCATAATCCTAAACATTTGCCTTTAACACCTAAACCTTCAAATCCTAACGTTAACCCTTAAACCTTGACCCCTCACCCCATACTGTGAATCCCAATTTTTAACCACACCCCCGACCACAAAGCCTAACCAGAGCCTAAACCAAACTTTAACACCAAACCCTCATCTTAAACCTTTAACCCTATCCTTGACCACAACCTTAAACCGCAATGCGTAAACCGAATCAGAACCTAGACCCAAATCACAATCCCTAACCCTCTATCCAGAACCCTAAACCCCAACCCCCTAACCTTAATCTTAAATCCTAACCCTTAACCCCAAATAACAATGGCTAGCCCTAACCTTATGAACCTCAAAACCCCAAACCTAACCAGAACCCTCAAAACCAACCCAAACCTTACCAACCCCATAATCCCCTTACTAACCCTAACCCTAACCCTAACCCTAACGCCTAGCCTAACCCCAAGCACCTAACCCAAACCTGGAACCCTTAAGAAAGACAATTTTTTAAATATTAATATATTTTTAATAGGAATCCTTATAGCTATTAAAATGTACTTCTACCCTAACCAGAACCCTAAACCCGAACTATCCCTCAGGTTTCAACCGTTAATAGCTTTTCTACAGTACGTGTCTTGTGTTTTGTGTGTCGTTTCCCAACTAGTCTCCATTGATCGTGAGACTAATGCAGACTGGCTAACAGTCGGCAATCAAGCGACACTACCCAAAGGTGAGCCCGTGCCTCATGTGACAATTGTTTGGTTGTCATGGTAACGTCATTAAGAAGGCGTGTTTGTTTATTTGTTTGGTCACTGTTTATCAAAAACATTTAAGCGCACTTAATATTGACCTGATATTACGTCAATGTCTCTTTTTCTAGAGGTTGGACATGTTGCCGGGCAGGTTAGGTTGATGATGACATCACCACTGGGCTGTGAAGTCGTTCCAGTCATATCAGGTCGGGTTGATAGTGGATGACTCCATATCAGCATGCAGACTTTGCCCTTTCGGGATAAAGCAACAAGTGTTGCCATCGCCATGGAAACCACATTGCTTACAGTTTAATTTATTAGGTACACAGAACAGAAGTTGTGATTTATTTTTCTACCCTAAATGATGGAGCAAATTAAATGTTTTTTTAACTGAGACAGTCACAGTAATTGTCTATTATTTAATTGATAGGATATAAAATTATTTGCGAAAAATTGTGGTATCATTTTAAAATACTTACATATTGGGAGTAGCATGACAAGAATAAATATTAAATATAATTAAGAAATCTATGTTATTATTTTCTAATAAAAATATTTTCACAAAAAAAAATTCTATGTATTTTACACAGAGCAAAAACAATGCAATCTTAACTTTTGAAATTCAATTCTTCCTTTTGTTAATTTTTTTTATGGAATGTATTTTTCTGAATGGTATGCATATGAATGAAAGAAGATTACACACGAAAGCATTTTTTTTTTACAATTAATTTTTAAATATGTATTATCTATACATATGGAATGATTTTTTTAATTTAATATATTTGATGAAAAAATATGACATCAAATAAGCGAACTTTCTTTCCATTAATTTGTTTAATTTATTATTTTTTTCAACATCTATTTTTACAGAACATTATTAAATTCATTTTGTAAACTGTGTTTCATGAAAAAATATTCCAACTCCACAAACAATTTGTTCTTCAATTACTTTTTAGTATGGTTTATTTTTAAATTGCATATTTATTTTTATCTCCTATTTTGAAAGATTGGACATCTACATAGGCAAACATTTTAGTCATAATTTTACATATTCATAATTTATTTTTTTAACATTTTTATTGAATATTTTAATGTTTTGAGGGGAAAATATGACAACTACCAAATTAACGATAAAATAATTATAATAATAATAATAATGTAGACATGCTTGTGAGTAAAAAACACCTCCACGGCCGATTGTTGGCCTTCATAGGGCAAGTAACTTCAAATGGACGCCACATCTCACAATAAGATACACAGACACACGTGATTCCTCTCAACCAATCAATGAAGAAGTGTATTCCATGGCTTTTTTTCTCCTCAACAGTTCCCGTGAGATGAAAGGTTTTGCCTCGGGGTCCATATCTGGAGTGTGAAGCTTGTCCACCATCCCTGCCATTTTGTGAGAATGTGACAGGTTCACATTTTTGTATGACAGGCTGCACCCTGACTGATTGGAGCGTAAACAACTACAAGGCCGATTGTAAAACTACAGTCGGGTCCAAAAAAGAGTAAAGTTAAACTAAAGTTTAAAGATAGTTAAAGTTAAAAAACAAATGGTCACTGCAACTGGTCACAAACCGGTAAATCTTGCATCTTTGCATGAATAGTTTTTTTTTTTTTTTAAAGGACAAAATGTGTATTATTATTATAGGAATGAAGTCCTATTTTGTTCAAGAACAAAACTTTATTCTTGTAAGATTATAAATTTGTATCCTGACAAAATACATATTTGTTTTTGTAAAGATTTTTTTTCCCTTGAGAAAATACAACTTTATACTCAAAACACTTTCTCAAAAGAAAATTGAATTTGATATCGTAGCAATACAACCGTATTTCCCAAAAACGTGCATCTTTTTAAATTCCTATGACATTTATTGGTACACGCAGGAAGTTATGCTGAATTGGCATTAAGGTTATTAGGGGGTCGTTGGAAAAATTTCCCTGGACAAAAAAAAAAAAAAAAAAAAAAGAGAGCACACAAAGCAAAACGCCATAGATGGGCAAGCAAAGCGAGCAGCAATGTTGCAGTAGTAGTCACCCTTTAAGCAACAAGTAGTTGAACAGAAACTGTGCAGCAACACATGTAGACAGACAATATAACGATACTCACGGGCATATATTCTTTATCCTCTGCGAAAAATGACTAGTACTTCAGTTTACTGAGTCACTTAATTGTGAAACTCTTCTTTGTGTATAATGTACAGCTGTGTTATACTGCCCCCCTGACCACCAAGATGTGTGCACCACAAGGAGCACAATGTCAATGGGCATTAAATCATGATGCACAAACTGTTTATTTCTCTACATTCTTTTTGATTATGTTATTCCTGTATGTTTTTATATAGTACAATTATATAAGTGCTATTTTTCTTATGACAAAAAATTCTATTGATGTTTTTTTTTTTTGGGGTGCTGGAACATTTTCCATTTAAGTATTTTGGGAACACGGAACAAATTAAAGTCATAAGCCAGGGCACCGCTGTATCGAGGTGTGTATCTCTTTAACAGGACGGAGACAAACAACACATTGTGACCGAAAGCCTCTCCCACAGCAAAAATTTTTTTTTTTTAAATAAATAAATAAAGCATTTGGAGCGTTATAAAGGCGGAGGAGCGGGCGTGCGGGAGACGCGCTCGTCTTTGCGGTGGTGACGCACACGGCAGTCAATCATCTGCACAAAAGGATTCGCACAGCAGCAACATGCCAAAGTGTCCCAAGTGCAACAAGGAGGTCTACTTTGGTAAGAACTGCATTCTTTTGGTTTTGGCTTCACGATGTAAATCGTTGTGCCTCTTCTGCATCTCAATGAGGAAACAGGAAACGGCGGCAAGTGCTGACACGCACATGAATTCAGACAATGTCTTCACCACGTGCACATTTTCTATGAGCGTGAAAACACTTGACTTTAAATGTTGTGTTCAAGGTTGGGGGAAGACCTTGCATTTTTTTAGTAGGGCACGGTGTGAAAATACTTATATGTTTAAAAAAGTAAAACTTAAAAACAGATGTCACGCTTCTATTAATCAAGATGCCTCATCAAAGTGCCATAAAAAGGATTATATTAGCTCTTTCCTCCATTTTTTTAAATGAAAATCATGAATTTAAAAAAAAATCATATATATATAATGTATGTATGTATGTATATGTAGGCTTTGCAATTATTTCTTATGCAAAAAAAAAAAAAAAGCATTTTTCCTAATATTTCATTAAAAATGCATTTTGTATTTAATTAAAATTAAAAAGTGTGACTGGAGCTTTAATTAAATGTGAATTGTAAATGTTAAAACTACAATGTGTCCAATGGAATGCTTGTGTGTCCAAATTATTATTAGTATTATTAGTTATTTATCCTATTTCCTCAAGCCCCCCAAAAAATCTGTACTTCTGTTTTCTACTAAACGAGTGTGGCTGAACTTTTTTTGGGGGGGTGGGTGGGGAATTTTAATTACATTTTCTTTCATTTAAACCTACAATATGTCCAATGCAACAAATCAAAAATTAATTTAATATTTTTTCAGACTAGTATGAATATTCTAAACTTGTTATTGGATAACAACAATATATTACAATACATATAAAGTGTACTTTTTCCACAGGGAGGAAAATAAATACATATTTTAATATTTTTTTAAATTAGCTTCATAGTGCTTGGAAAATTAGCTTATAGAATATCATCAAAGTGCTTGAATGTAACTTGTGAAGTTTTCATCAATTATGCATCACTTCTCCGTGCTCCCATTGGACGATCATCTCGTGAGGTGACCTGATACAAAAAGGCGAGAACAATACGGCAATTCTAAAGCCAACTCGAGTTACGGCGTATGAGCAGCCGGTCGGGGCCGCCAGTAGGTCACTCTAGTGCGCTTTATCAAAATGAATCATGCAGGAATGTTGCATAACGTCTATAATGAGCCGAGCAGAGCGGGAAGAAGCCAAAACATTCCACTTCTAATCTGATGGATTTGCTCTCGGGAGGACCACGTTATTGCGTGTACAGTACATGGGAAAAGTTTGACATCAAAGAGGATCCTTTTTGAAATTCTCCCGTTTAGATCCAAATTGGAAAATAATTTTCCCCTCGGGGAAAGAAATGAGGGCGCACCTGTGAACTTTTTTTTTTTTTATTATTATTGCTAATTACTGGCATTGTGAACTGCTAATGCTAACCACTAACATTATTCTAAACCACCAATGTTATTGCTAACTGCTAACATTAACATTAACCACTAACATTATTGCCAGTCGCGCAAGTGTCAAAAGTTAATTGTTAACGTTACTGCTAACCGCTAACATTATTATTGGCTGCTAATACTATTTACTGTCATAAAGCGTAAAAAAAGCTAATCACTAATGTTATTGTCAAATGCCAATGCTATTGCTAACTGCTATCGTTACTGACCACCAGACAAGCGTAAAAATAAGTTAACCGCTAACGTTATTTTTTTTTTCATCCATTTTCTGAGCCGCTTCTCCTCACTAGGGTCGCGGGCGTGCTGGAGCCTATCCCAGCTGTCATCGGGCAGGAGGCGGGGTACACCCTGAACTGGTTGCCAGCCAATCGGAGGGCACATCGAAACAAACAACCATTCGCACTCACAGTCATGCCTACAGGCAATTTAGAGTCTCCAATTAATGCATGTTTTTGGGATGTGGGAGGAAACCGGAGTGCCCGGAGAAAACCCACACAGGCACGGGGAGAACATGCAAACTCCACACAGGCGGGGCCGGGGATTGAACCCGGGTCCTCAGAACTGTGAGGCTGACGCTCTAACCAGTCAGCCACCGTGCCGCGCTAATGTTATTTCTAACCGCTAATTGACATTCGAGTGTCAAACGTAGGTGACTGCTAACGTAACATAAAAAAGTTTGCCGCTAACGTTACACTAAGTGCTAACATTATTGTTAATGGATAATGTTATTGACTGTCAAGAAAGTGTGTAAATAAATAAAAGTTAACAGCCCATCACTACTAACACAATGGTTTTTTTTCCCTTAGTGTGTGTGCCTTTAATTACAACGTAGATGACATTAAAGGAGTATTACTTAACAGTGGTAATCTAATGTGTGCCACCATGGCTTCTGAGCATACTCTCCTTGTTTTATTGGGTGTTAAGTGAAGTCATTGTTACAGGTCAATGCACTGTTATTTGAGGTCTCTGCCCCCGCATTCACAAGGAATAAATGTTTTTGCATGTCGCCGTGGGAGAGGCCATAAATCAGGGAAAATGGGCTTTCTTCAACATAACAAAAGGGTCTTTTGAGTGAACTCTGAAATTCCAGAGGCAGACCCAAAGAAGCTTTGCACACCGCATGTCTGCTTATGCATCCAACACATGGTGCTAATTTTCTCCTGGACTGTATTTAAAATAGACGGAACTGGGGATATTTTTGATCTGCTTAGAATTTTGTGTTAGCGTACACTTTTTCTTTGCTTTAGTAGCATTTGAAAACATTTTAACTGTATTATTTAGTAATTTTCTTTAATTATTAGTTTCCCATTATTTAAAAAAACATCACAAAAGTATTTGGGGACTATTTATGATAATATAGTACAATAAAATGTGATTCATCTATATATATATAAAAAAAATTAATGGTTTGCATGAAGGTTTAAGTTGTGTGAATGGAGAAAAAAGAGAACAGGGGCTCAGCATTTATACGCTTTGCTTCAGCAGACGGCCTTTTCGAAAAGCTATTCTTTATTTTATGTATATCATGGTGTGAATGATTGACAATTTTCTTATGCTGACCGAAATGAATTATGTTAAATTACCAATAAATACAAATTTAATTAAAAAAAATTTAATACATGAAAATACATTTTAAAAAGCTCCCAAAATAAATGACAAAATAAACATTTTTATCATTAAAGGGTTAAAATATAAATAAATAAATCAATGAATATACATTTTAATTTTTTAGTTTAAGTTTAAACATTTTAAAACTACAAAATATAAATACATTAAAAATCTCGGGAAAATAAACACATTAAATAAAAAAATAATAGAGTCTTTGTTTGTTTTGTAGCGGAGAAGGTGACGTCTCTGGGTAAAGACTGGCACAGAAGCTGTCTCAGATGTCAGAAGTGCGGCAAGACTCTGTCGTCGGGATCGCACGCTGAGGTAACCGACATCCGTAAATGAGAAGCAGCGGAACTTCAGTCGACCTTAAACAGCTGCGCACCGACTCCCGTCATTTCGGACACGAAAAATTGTGGCTGGTGGCCCAAACAGTCTTCCATGACAACGTTCGACTCTGTCGCCGAGCCCGCCGGGCTAATTCATTAAGCTAATTGTTGAGCATTCTACAAACACGGCGACACTGCTGTCGGAATCCCTTTTTTAAAAGGAGAAATCTACTACGGTTCTAACACCAAATCTCTACACTACACTATTTCACGACCATTATTTATGGAATAACAACCTAAAAACTTTCGATAATACACACAGCACTCACCAGAGATGCATATTATTTGTCGGACAAACTCCATCCTCTTTAGCTAGCTGTGTTGGGTGCAACTGAGCCAGCTACTTAGTTGTTGAAGTGGTGAATAAAATCCTTTACCAGCCAGCTGCAAGCATTGTCCGACTTTCTTGTCAAAATGTCCAGTTTGTCTTGAAAAGTCCGCGTTGGAAATCAAATTTGAACCCTTAATTTCCGTCACTTTCGCCATCTTGCTCAGCCGAAGGAGGGAAATGCCACTCGAGTAGCTCTCAACCAATCAGAGGACAGAAAACTCGAACGTCACGGGGGGCCTGCTCTGTGGCGCTGTTTATGGAATCAGAAATCTGATTGGTTCAGATTGGTAAAAAATAAATAAATCATGCAATCTGGAGTCTGAAGGCCCTGGGAAAATTACATTCATATGGCAAAACGCAGAGAAGCTGAAATCTGATTGGACGCCAAATAAATTAACCCTTAAACGACTGGCGGCCGCTCAGCCAAGACGCGCTATGACATGAATACAGGAGATTGTTGGAAATAGAGGAATACAATTTTCTGTAAATTGTAAAAGCAGGTCAGCAGAGAAAGCCTTTGAAGGCGCCCACCGCACGTCGCTTCTAACAGCTAACGTTATTGACGGCCATACAAGTGGCAAAAGAAGTTAACGGCTAACGTTATTGTTAACCGCTAATGTTATTTTATCCATCTAACTGAGCGGGTGTGTTGTTGTTGTGTTTTAGCATGGGGGCGAGCCCTACTGCAACAAGCCCTGCTACAGCGCACTCTTCGGACCCGGTGGTAATAAACTATTACATACTGTAAACCCAATGTTCTGTGTGTCCCAATACTTTTGTCCACATAGCATCTATATATTTCACACGTTTATCTTAATTACCGCCCAAAAATCATTTTGATTCTTGTTGTTTTCTTGCAGGATACGGACACGGAGGAACAGAGAGTCACAAATATTAAACTTTTCCATTTTTCTAACACACACACACACACCATGTTCTATTCTATTCTAATTGATTGTCTTTACAAGTGGATATTTTGATTAATAAAGGCTTGCCAATGTGTGACAATCAGCGTTTTATTCTTTAATCGCCATTCACATGACTGAACTCAATTAGCGCATTAAGTCATTCGAACATGCTACTGTTATTCAATAAAATAAAATCTGCCTAGTGCAACTTCATTTTAACTTTTGTACACTATGTAATAATAAGTAACAGTATAATACAGGAAATAAAATCAATAATAAAATAAAAATAAAATCTGAAACGTGCACATACATTTTAACTTGTAATAAAATATTTCAAAGGGTCTTTAGAATTCATAACAACCCCCCAAAATTGCAAATATGAAATAAAATAAGTGCAAATTAATTTTAACGTCTTGGTATTTAATAATAGAAAAATACATCAAAATTAATTAACATGCTAAGTGCATATTCATTTATCCTACAAATTTTTACAAAATTGACCAGCGCCGCTCCAGCTAACCTAAATTTTTAAAAATGAAATTGAGTCTTACATGAAAATTGCATATCAATTGTAATGTCAATCAAATAAAAATCTATCTCAACCCTCTTACTAACCACAGGTAGTAAAGTATCACACGTACATTTGCGGGTGCACATCGCATCGTTTTTTTTTGCCCGCTGCCGATTGGTCAAAGGGTTCCCGGGTCGCTGATGGGCGGTCGCCACGGCAACAGACACAAACAAGTCAGCAAACAGAAACAAAACATGCGGGCCAGCTGTCCCCTGCTTAGACAAGCACACAGCACCCTTTATCATCACATACGGAATACTGTGTGGCATCAAGACTGAAGCTGAAGCTTGCATACTGCGATTAGTGGCTCAAAAGAGAGCTGTGGTTTCCTGCCACATGAATTATGAGCTCATATTCTTTGAACCGACCTTGAGTTTTCATTTTACTCCCTCCCGTCGTCATGCATCCATCTTTCTTGTCGTCAGGGGCGCCAACTTCATCCTCTCATCTCTATGATGAGCATCCATGTATAGATCCACAAAACGGGGGGGGGGGGCGTCTGGGACCCCACAAGCCTCGACCTCACACACACAAAATAACAAGGCTCTGAATCAGGAAAATGTCAAACAACTTAATAAACATGAATGCGTCTGTTCATTCATCCACATAAAAAGGGGTTATCCTTGACTCACTGGAAGCCCATGAAGAGGCTCCTTGGCTGGGATACATCGCAAGGCGGCCCGGAGTCCCTGAGCTCAGACCGTGGAGCTCCTCGACTTTACGCTAAAAATAGCTTGGATGGAAATAGAAAATGCTCTTGGCTTCATCAAGAGTGACAAAACATACTAAAATTATGTACTAAAACCACAAAAATTAGGCCTATTATTTTAAATAATCGATTAATCTGTCGATTAATTTTTCAATTAATCAGATAAAAATGTTTTTTTGAAAAATTCCGTTCCTCTATTCAAAAACAGGACATTATTTCAAATTGGCAGTGGAAAAAAGGGGGAAAAAAACCACACAGATTATGATTCAGTTACTTGTTTGGTCCAGAACATGTCAGAAAATAGGTGAAAGTGTTGAGCATTCTTTTACAACGTAAAAGCAAATGTTTGCAAATATTTTGATTCAACACAAAGTTAATCTGCTTTCATGGAGGACAACAGCAATCGGAGAATATCTACTGTCAAGAAGATGAAATTAGAGGATTAGGACCATTTTAAGGTAAAGCTGTAAATTATTATCAAAATGTTGATAATTGATTACTTGTCAATTGATCGATTGATTGTTCCACCTTTAATTATTATCACAAGTCTTAATTTCTTGAGGCTGCTTATATTTTTGCATATCTTACCATTCGAATGTTAGTATTTAGCTGTAAACTCTTCATGGACGTGCCTAGGATAAATTCCCCCACACTCTGGGACCCACGAATGCAGCATTTGCGTATGTTCCGATTATTATTCTGTTGGTTTATGGTTTAAATCAATAAAGTGACTGTGACATTGAGTATTTACTATAAAGACTGTAGTACAGCAACAGCGGTGGCGCTGGAAAAACTAACTGTTCAAATGCATGCTGGTGCATTTTTGTATCATATAAAAATCGGACAAAACAGTTTCACTACATAGGCGGCACGGTGGCCGACTGGTTAGAGCGTCAGCCTCACAGTTCTGAGGTGCGGGGTTCAATCCCCGTCCCCGCCTGTGTGGAGTTTGCATGTTCTCCCCGTGCCTGCGTGGGTTTTCTCCGGGCACTCCGGTTTCCTCCCACATCCCAAAAACATGCATTAATTGGAGACTCTAAATTGCCCGTAGGCATGACTGTGAGTGCGAATGGTTGTTTGTTTCGATGTGCCCTGCGATTGGCTGGCAACCAGTTCAGGGTGTACCCCGCCTCCTGCCCGATGACAGCTGGGATAGGCTCCAGCATGCCCGCGACCCTAGTGAGGAGAAGCGGCTCAGAAAATGGATGGATGGACAGTTTCACTACTTGTTTTGTATTGAGGAATAAATGCAATAATTCGAAAACGTTATTTGTAAGTGAAAACTGTGCAATACTGCCCTCTAGTGTCTCGGAGAAAATGCCCTGACATCCAACTGGGGAGGAAAAAAAAAACGACACTGTTAAGGAATACTTAAGTTTAATACAGTGCCTCATTACCAAAAAACGTGGTAGAAAACAAAAGCAAATAAGTTACACTGTCGTAAAAAGTACTCGTCGAGATTGCATTTTTCCAATCGTTAGTGTGAACCCCCTTACGAAAATAGCGTAGAAAGTATGCAAACATAGACCTTTTCATTATACATCTTTTTTTAAATAGTTAGCTAAATATGTTTTTTTAACAACAACTTTTCCCCTGCAAGAATTTCAACATGTGCACGGAAATAAGAAGAAAATATACATTAAGCATAGCAAACGGGAACAGTCTTCTTGTTTGTTTTTTGTCATCAACGCACACGCACGCACACAATCTGTGCATAGACCCAAGTTCTATCATCTGGGACTTGACCGTCTCCTTGAAGCGTCTTCGCCCTCTCTAGAAATAAAAAAAAAAAAAAGGAAAATAACCTTTTTAGTGGCTTTGTTGCCACAGCAACAGAAGCAGAATCCAGGTCCAGGAGGGTTTTTTTGAGCTTAAGAGAAAACACCCACCCTCCTCATGTAGGGAAACACTAGTCATGTGTTTTTGAGTATGTGTGTGTCACAGGTGCGGGCAAGGGGGGGGGGGGGGGTGCTCCAAGTGTCAAATAACATGGGAACAAGGTCATCCATATATCCACACAATAGAGGTGGGAGATCCATGACTCCCGACCCCAGGAAGAGGACTCTTGGCCGGGAGAGATCACAAGGCTGCCAGGCCTCCATCGGCTCAGACCCCGGAACTACTCAACAGCAAAGAATAAAAAATAAAAAAAGAAACACACTACCATGGCATTGAATCATGTAAATGTAAAATAATATGTCAAATAAATAAATATAGCAATACATTCACAAAATAAGGGGGTGTGGTGGGGGAGGGGGACATCAGTGACTCGCAAGCTCAGGAAAGGACTCTTGGCTGGGATAAAGAAGCGACCCACCGTCCCCGCATAAGGGAAAAAACTCCAGTGAAAAGTGTTGTGTGTGTGTGTGTGTGTGTTACGCTCCATCTATTGCACGCCTGACACTTTTTTTCTTCTTCACAGTAACAAACAGGCAGCCATCGTATTGGTTGAAATCAATTCAAAAACAGGAAACTGAACGCGCTCTAGATAATAATAATACAGTAATAATAATAATCATCATGAACAAGAATAGAAACACAACAGGAACCGTAAAAGGAGCCACACAGGACTGAAAGAGTAACAATACCCTGTATATGTACAGTATTTATATCATGTTTTTGATTGTCAAAAAGGCATTGACTCACCCAAAACCCGAGAGTGCAACAAGAGCGCCACCTGCCTGTGAAAAGGTGCTTAATGGCAGGAAGGGGCAAAAGCCTGACAATGGCGGTGGCGGTAATAATAATTGAAAGAAACAAACAAAACAAAATGAAAAAAATCAGTGATTTTTTTTTTTTTTTTAATAAATTGGAGGTTGTGGAGCTGAGATAACACACGGACGACACAACGGGCACACACCTCCCTGAATGTGCCACGCGAGCTTGTCAAGTGCGGGTCGCCGCCGCGGAGTGCGTCACGTCACTGCCAGTTGTCGTCGTCCTCGCTCTCCGAGGCGTCGCCGTCCTCGTCGTCGTCCTCGCTGTCGCCGCCCGCCTGCCGCGTGCCGTTCTGCTGCCGGGCGGCCATGAAAGCGGCGGCCCGGGCCTGGGCGGCGGCGCGGGCCCGGTCCTCCGCCTCCTTCTGGCGCAGGGCGGCGGCCTTCTTCTCCTGCTCGGCGTGGCTCTTCATGTGAGCGCTGCGGCTCTTCACCTTGAAGAACACCCTGGCGGAGAGACCGACACGCATGATTAACACTTTCACTTATCCGTTAAGAACATTTCTAAAAATCTACATTTTGATGCAAGAATACAAAACAAAATAAAATAGAATTATAGATTGTAAATAATGTATAAATGATTGGTTATGGATGTAATTTTGTAACACAGCATGGTGGATGTAGTGGTACACCACGCTGTAGTACGAGTGTACATGTGTCCTGTTATCAGTTGCTACGACGCAATTGGCAATGACAAAACCGAAATCTTTTGCATGAGTCCCAGGGTGATGATTTATTCACGTTTGACGACCGACCTGCCACATTTCTTGCAGGGGAACTCTCCCTCCGGGCCGCCGGCGCCCTTGTTGCCTGTTGAGGGGTCGGTCCCGGGCGGGGGCCCGATGACGTGAGGCGGCGGCGGCGGTCGATCCCTGGCCACGACATCCTCCTGGGCCCTCATGATCAGGACTGTGGTGCTCTGTGGACATCGGAAGAGTTCATGTGATGGCATGCAGAAAAAAAAGTGCTTTCCTGCAGAGTCATCGTTTACCAGCACGCACTGACGTTAGGCAATAAGTTATAGTGCTTCAGCATGCCCACCAGGGGGCAGCAAACACAATGAACGTGACACTACCGTGGCAAGTCAAATACCTCAGGAAGAAAAACAAGAAAAAAAAAGTCATGTGTCCAGAAAACTTTCTAAAGTTACAAATTGTTGTTTGCATCTATATATTTAAAACAATATTTTTATAGATTATAGATATTTTTTTGTAAAAAATACTTTCTTGCACTTTTAAATTAATATATTCTTTTCTATGAATTAAAACAAATATTTTTTATATACTTTTTGAAAATTGGTTTGTGTCATGGATAAACTGGCGAGAAAGAACATACAAATATATAGATACAAGTATTTATCATGATACAGTATAAAATTGAAATAATTAGTTCCATATTTTGAACAACTACATTTTGGATTTATTGTATTTAATAAAATATAATATATAATAATACATTTGTATTTAACACTTTACTCATTTAAATTATATATATAATATGTTGTTGTTTTAAGGTTTGTGTTAGTGTGGACATGTTAGAGAGTAAAAATTTATATTTTTTGAAAATTTGCAATGTTTAATTAATTTTTAAACAATTAAAAATTCCCAAATTATATCTTAAAATGTTATAATTTTAAAACAGCATTTTCTATTTTGTAAAGAATGCATGCTGGTATTTTTAAGTTTGGTTTAATGTGTTGTTTAGTGAGCAAATAACTATGAATTTAAAATAATTTGAGAACATTTTTGTTAAATGTGTTTTAATGTGGAGAGTTGCTAGTTTAATTTTTGAGAAGAAGAAAAAAAAAAAATTTTTTTTATGTTCTTACATTTATAGATGTTATGATACAAATAGGCACGTGACATGGACGACTTGAAGCCATTGACAGTATTTCTAAGCCATTCTGGAGATGGAATAACAGACAATAATAATAAAAATAAGTTATCAAACTGTCAAAGGATTATTAAGAGCAAGATGCTCTCGAGAGGACAAATAAATGGAAATGCTTTAAAAACTCTATCCTCACATTCTCTGTTTCGCGTCCCGTAAATGTGACTAAAGTGGGCTCGTAAAGTCATTTCAAGCATTCCTGCTATTTCCCACGTGGCCGCTTGAGTCAATAATGCAACACGATGAACGAAAGCATGATAACGTCTCAGCACTGAGGCTGTATTTTTAAAAAAAGAAAAAAAAAAAAAAAAAAAAAAATTATTTATCCACTCCTTTCATTTGTGCATTGTGTTTCGTTTCCCGCCACACTCACGTTGTCGGCCGACGGCAGCGCGCGCGCCGACCCGGCGGGGCCGACGTCCCGTTTCCTGTCGGCTGAGCCTTCCCACTTCCTGCTGTCCTCCTCCCGCTGCTGCTGCTGTAGCCTGAGAGAGGCCTGCGGCGGCATTTACGACGAACGGTGAATCCCCCGAGCCGCTTTAAATTAAGCGTGACGTTCGAAGCTTACCTTATTTGCGTTCGTCTCCTCCTCGGCCGTGCCGCCGTCCGGAGGCGTCGCCTCTCCGTAGATCAGCGTCCCGTTGCGGCCGACTTTGACGTGCTTCTTGTACGAGTAGTAAAACTCCACGCACTGCGCCACCGTCTTGGTGCTCACCTGCGGCAAGACCCATCTATACATTTGCATCTATACAGTCTGTTTTTAAAGGAGCCCTGGAAATGGGCAAAATTGCCCTAAAATGGCCGCTTGTAACCAAACTGCCAGATTTCCTGTGTCTTTTCGGGCATAGCCTCTTAAGACTTGTTTGTAGGTCAACTTATGATAGACATGTCTACCAAATTCCATGTTCCCAAGTGAAACTGGCTTCGGGGGCTGACTTTCTTTTTTTAAAAGGTCATAAAAGAAATGTTTACCCCCCCCACTGTTTTATGCATAACATAGGTCAAAATGAACATGAAAAATGGCTGAGCGACAACGTCACCTGCCAAATGCTGACGAGTTGAGGAATAAAACTGCCGCCATTCCGTGAACATCGGCTTTCACACACACGCTGGAAGTGCGTTCCCGGGTTACGAGTGCACAACTCAGCCGGGGCGGCGGCCGCAACGGGCCGTATGAACACAGTATGCAAAAGCATACGTGTTGTTTTACAACGATACTCATTTACTATATTTATAATCTAAAATATAACTGTGGATGAAATAGCAACGCTTGCAGTGAAACGTCACGAGCTGGAGCTTGGATATAAGCCTCTCTTTTGATTTTCACCGACATCTTCTGTAGCCAGCCGCTCCTGCCTCATTGCTCCTCTCTCTCACTCTCTCTTACTTTATGCTTTAATAAAAATGATCAACTATACTGTATGTGCAGTCAAAACAGGATCGCCATTCAGGGAATCACACACCATGTCCCTATGAACGCCAAGGACCAATCAGAGCCATGCTGTTTTCCGTATTTTAATGAGGGAGATGAGAGATCCAATCAGAGCAACGCTTCTTTACAAATTGAAGATTAGTGAGAAATTTGGCCGGCTCAACTGCAAGGCCAACAAGAATAGATTGAAAAAGGCCATCCTGGGCATTTCCAACACATACAATTCAAAATCTCCCCCCAAAAATGAAACGTTTGTCTGTAGACATCAAAGATTATGAAATAAATAAATCCATCTCATGGCACAGGACCTTTAATGTAATTGCAATTGCGGACTTGCCTGTTTCTGCACCATGAAGAAGTCCTTCTTGCAGGTGGCCATGCCTTTGTTGAACTGACGTCGCTCGACTGCAGACCACCTGGCCGATCCTGACGGACACAAAAATAGTTTGCATTAATAAATCAGCGCACCAACAGCTAACACGCGTGCGTATAAACATGTTGGACCCTGACACCCCCCCCCCTCCCTCCCCCCCCAAAACTTAAAAACACACTTGATGAACAATGGCTCTCCTGTCTTCTGCCCAGGATGGGGATTAACCACATGCTGGAACACCCCCCCCTCCGGACCCCAGCCACTACCCCCCCACTCGTCCCGTCCTCGGTTCGCCCATCACCCACTCTTCGCTGCTGCAGCTGCGCTGAAGCTAAGTGGGGACTGTGGAGTATCACACTGCAGCATCCCGCTGAAAAAAAACAGAGCAAGCTAATGTTTGCATGGCTTTTTATCCGAGAAGAGACTAAGGGCCTCTCCGGCAATGTGGAGACTGTGGAGTATCACACTGCAGCGTGCGGCCGAAGAAACAGACTAAGCTAAGGTTTGCATGCTTTTTTATCCAAGAGGAGACTAAAGGCTTCTGCGGCAATGTGGAGATGGTGGAAGTAAAAAAAAAAAAAAAACTGCAGCGTTCACAGCTCTGAGGTCTGCATTTGTACAAACACGTGACGCTTTGTCTACTGCCGACTCAGCGCTTCCTGACCCATGTGTGATACTGTGAAAACCGTGGCGCACTGACCACATCCCTCCGAACTGCTGTTTCGGTTAGCATCAGATTTCGAATGGTGCCTGCGCTAAATTCTACAATGTCCGGGCGTGTGTGTGTGTGTGTGTGTGTGTGAGTGAGGCGGGCGTTCATTTGTTCGGAGTGGACGGCGCATCTATTGGCGAGCAGGGCTGGCCACTATTAAGACAAACGACAAACCTGAGTAGTGGTAATTGGACAGCGAATGCGACTCGGGCAACACGGGATTCCTCAGCATGAGCAGCGATAAAGCAGCCTGAAAAACACAACATTCATTTGACACTGAACAAACGTTGGCCAACGAGGTGGCCGAGAATTTTAATTAACCAGAACATCAATCAACTTCTGCGCTCTCCCGCTTTTTTGCGCCTTGCCAGATTGCTGCCGCAGAGCAGAGTGGGCGCCTAAACGCGACATCCCGCCAACCCCCTCCGTGTTTCTTGCGCGCTCTCCGTTTCCTTGGCAACGCTGGAGCGGCGCCGGTCGCCAGGGCCTGGAATCTCAACGTGGCGCTGCCACAGAAATTGCCGAGACAGTCGGGACTCCTGCTTGTGCTCGTTAAAGGTCCCATGCCGTCAAAATCCTGACGTTTCTGTTTTATGCGTATCACAGATCAAAATGAGTCTGTGACATCTATGCAGGTTGTTGTTATTTGTGACGTAGATAGTAATTATTCAAGTATATGCCCACTTTGAAGCTCGTAACCAGCCACTGAACGGCAACACGGGCGAGCGAGTCTAAATGGCGCAAATGAAGCCAGTGCAACTTTGGCTCGTACGCAACTCCCGCAATCAAACTCGAGCGAGTCGCCGGGCGAAAGTTTGCTTCGCGTCCGGTGTGAACGTATCGAACGCCCCCGCATTAAAGAATCCGAACACCACGCTGCTATGAACGCTCGGCCGCCACAAGACGCCGTGATATTGCTAAGGACCAATCGGGGCAAAGCCGTTTTCCATATTTAAATTAAGAATAACAGCGATTCAATCGGAGCAAAGCTTATTCACATTTCAAATATGAATGAGAAAGATGGCCGTCTCAATTGCCAGGCGTAAAAGACCAACGAGAATAGCTTGAAAAAGGACATCCTGGGCATTTCCAACCCTAATATCTTGCAAAACCAATAAAGGGACATCCAAGAGTTCGAAAATAAAATAAAATAAAAATAAATAAAACATTTGATGGCATGGAATCTTCAAGATCCGTCTTACATCGTTAGAATTGAAAATGGGAAGATTTGATGTGATTGGACATTGAGGTGCAAGTATTTGGAGTTGGTTTAGGGTTCCAGTTTTAAATTAAGGTTTCATTCCAGGGATAGGGTTTGAAACCACAGTTAGGGTTTAAAAATAGGGGTTAAAGCCAGGGTTATGGTTTCAAGACAGCGTGAGGGTTCAAATTAGAAGTATAGGTTTCAAATTTGGGTTTGCAGTCAAGGTTTGCATTTCAAATGAAGATTTCAAGCCTGTGTTAGGGTTTCGAGCTTTGATTAAGGTTTCAAATTTGGGTCTGAAGTCAGGGTTGGGGTTACAAATTAAGGCCTTCAAGCCTGGGTTAGGGTTTCAAAAAAGGGCTCCGAGACTGCGTTAGGATTTCAAGCCTGAGTTACTTGTTAACACAAACGTCGGGATTTCAAACTCGAGTTGAAAGCCAAGTTTCGAGTTTTTAAGCCAGGTTCAGTGTTTCAAACCAAATAAAGTGTCGAGATTGCTGGGGAATGACGAGTTGACGAGCGCGTGCTCGGAAGTGGGTGAGACGCAGAGCGAGCTGAGAGCAGCTCGCCGTGCGTTCTCACCATGACGTCGCCGTCGCACTCGTGCAGACAATGGTGGGCCAGCTCCTGGTTGCTGCCTCCTCCGCACAAAGCGCTGGAACATGCCAGGTGCATCAGGTCTTTCACTGATGGAAAGACACAAAGACACGTTATCGCGTCATCCGTACACGTGGCCTTCCCCCTTTTTGGGGGTCCACGTACCTCTTTTGTGGTAGTCCGGCTTGTCCTCCAGCTCGGTCAGGGGAGCCCAGACCAGCTCTGCTCCGTGGGTGTCCAGCTCCACCAGGGAGCGCGGCCTCAGGTCCGGCACCTGCGCCTGGTACTGCGACCCCAAGTTTATCCGTCTGGACGACGGGACACCGAAACGGGATGAGCTTTGGGACATTTGAACTTGAGCCCGAGGCGATGTGGATTTTTTTTTTTTTTTTTGAGTCCAATGTCGAGTCCGATATTTGTCAGTGTAAAATTCCGAAAACCGGTTAATCGACCGATTAATTTAAAAGATATAAAATAACTTGCTAGCTATGGATATGAATTAAAGGCAGAAAATGTGACTGTTTTAAGATTTGTCTTGTTATTGTCCTTAACAAAAAGAGAAAAATGGGCAAAAATTGGACTTTTTTTTTTTGGCCGACTTTCAATTACATTTTTTGATGATTGAGTAATCGTTTAGAGACATGGTTTAACTTCAAATTGTCTAAACCCTTTGAATTTCAGCCTCTCAACAGTAAATAGTAATAATTATATTTATGATTATAATAAAGCAAGTATATATATTATATTATAATAACCAAGCAGACTGACACATTTGACATATTCATCAAAATATGATATTTGCAAATACCTTCTTTTACCTTGCAAAAGATACAACAACAATTTTGCCTATTTTCTGACTTATTGACCAAACCGGGGAGTTAAATCATAATCAATTTGTAATTGTGCATTTTCTGCATGGTCATTTTGAGATAAAGTCCAGTTAATGGTCCGTGAAGTTATTTTTAAATCTGATTCGATTATGAAAAACACTTTTGGTTGGTTGCAGCCCTACTCTGGATTATTCCTAGTCGTGCAAATTCTTTCTACACTGCACGGTGCCGACTGGCGAAAGGAGGGATCACAGAAATCGGAACATGAACACTACACGCCCGTGTGTGATGTGGACTTTGTGGCGGATATCACAAATGGTGTTCATGAGCCGAGGATGACACGGCGCAACGGTGCTGGGTTTGAAAGTTCAACACAGCTCACCGAGGACAGCTGATGATTCAGCTCGGTGTTATGATCTGGATAATTGCCCGCGGCGCTTGGACTGAGTGTATGTGCGTGTGTGCGTAATTCCACCGAAAACAGGAAAATACTCACGGCTCAATGCTGACTGGAGTGGGCTCACTCACTGCAGACAGAACCGGAGGAGTCATGTCGCAGCTACCTGAACGAGCAACAACAGGGTTTCAAATTAGGGTTTTTGAAGGTTTTTAATTCATGGTCTCAAACCTGGTTTGGGGTTTCAAGCAGTTTTTTGAAGCCAGGGTGAGGGTTGCAAATTAAGGTTCCTCAGTTTGGTTTTTCAAACAAGAGTTAGGGTGAAGACAGGGTTGCGGTTTTAATTTAAGGTTTCAAGCCTAGGTTAGGGTGTCAAATTAAGGGCTCAAGCCTGGTTTGGGGTGTCAACCAACAGTTTCAAAATTAGATTTCAAGCCTGGGTTAGGGTTTTGAACAAGCATCAGGGTTTCAATTTGGGGTTTGAAGGCTGGGTTAAAGTTACAAATTAAGGTTTCAAAACAGGGTTAGGGTTTCAAGCCTTGGTTAGGGGTTCAAACAAGTGTCAGGGTTAGAAGCTGGGGTTAAGTTTTCAAATGAAGGTCTCAAGCCTCAATTAAGGTTTCAAATTAGGGTTTCAAACTAGAGTTAGGGTTATAAATCATGGTTCAAAGCCAGGTTTGGGGTTTCAAATGAAGGTTTCAAGCCTCAGTCAGGGTTTCAAACTATGGTTATGGTTTCAAAATTTGGTTTTGAATCCAGGATTACAGTTTCAAGAAAGGGTTATTAAGGTTTTTAAACCTTTGTTAGGATTTCAAATTAGGATTTCAAGTCAGGGTTAAGGTTCTAAACAAGAGTTATGGTTTCAAGGAACAGTTCTAAAATTAGTGTTTCAAGCCTCAGTCAGGGGTTTGAGCAATGGTTACGGTTGGAAAATTAGGGTTTCAAGCCATTATTTGCTTCTTTGGATGTTTCTGACTTACTTGAGCAGAGCAGGCTGCGCGTAGCCGACTTGGGGGTAGCGGACGGTGGCCCCCCGGCGGCCGAGGACAACAGGAAGGTGGAGAAGTAGAGGCCGGAGCCCTCGCGCACGGGGCTGAGGATGGGCGGCGGCGTGTAGGGCGGCATGGCCAGCGGGTTGTCGGCCAGGCGGACGGGCGAGCGCAGGTGGCTCTGGTACGGGGTGACGGCGGAGTAGACCGCGGCGGGTGGGGGCATGAACGCGGCGGGCTTGGGCGGCGGGATGAAGAGGGGCTCGGGCCGGGGGCGCCGCTTCAGCTTTTTCACGTCGTCGTCCGTTCGCGCGGCCTCGCCGTTCTGCCGAGGAGGAGACGCGTGACGTTAACGCAGGAGGCAGAAACTACATTCAAGCATTTTGGCAAGTCCGCAGATGTACTGCATAGATTCTTTTAGGAATGAATACAAAATTCATCTGTCAATTTTGGCCAATGACCAAAGTAATCGAGACAGCAGTTCAGCGGGCACCGCAAGATCACCAAGGTTCTCTACTTTTAATTTGTATGTTTTTTTTTATTTTATTTTTATTTAAAGCAACTAACAATATAAATGTGTGATCACATTTATTTAACATCAACACATTAAATTTTATTTTAATATTTCTCGTGACAGTTAACTTTTTTTGACACTTGTACGACAACTAATGTGTATTTGCTTTTGTCTTAACTAAATTTTGTTTACGGTTAACTTATTCTTATGTACAGATATCAATTGAAACTGACAATGTCAATATTTAATGCCGTTTTCCCCCGCCCTCATTTTGATTTATTTAAATTTACATGATTGTTATGGTTAACTTAATGTTACTTTTATTTGTAGAATTACTAATGATTTATTTCATTATTTTCATAACTTATTTTTGCACTAGTATAGGAATAATAATAATAATAATAATCGAATTTGCCTTTGCGTTCAATAAAAGGCTTTGGCAGATACAGTTTGATCCTATTTCTAATCTCCATTATTTCCTCTGGGAAAATGTGCTTCCACTATGCTAAAAATAACCAATTTCAGGGTTTGGGTAAGGCATGGCACTTTTAGGATTCGTGGTATAGAATGTACAGTGTAGAGCTATCCTATGGAAAAAAGTATGGCAGGGCCACGCGGTCGTAACACAAAAAATAATCTGGATAATCTGCTTGATCGTGGACAGTGTAGACTCCCTTTTCTAATCAAATGAAGAGAAAACGTGAGGAGCACAGCAACGGAGGGCGGGGAGACACAGATAGCGGTGGGGGGATGGGGACGTCTGCGTGGAGGGAGGGAGTGTGTGTGTGTGTGTGTGTGGGGGGGGGGGCTCGGGGGGGGGGGGGTGCAAGGAATTTACACGGCGAGAAGACGCAGTGGAATACAGTAGGTCTAGTCACATTACACCATCGCGATATTATTTCCATTGTGCACGGTGAAGGTTATCATGAATAACGAGCGAGAGGAGGGACGACATTTATTTGCATTTATCATGACGCACATGCGTAACCCAGCATATTGTGGCTCTTTTTTTTTTTTTTAACGTGTGGAATATTTCTAGTCGTTCTGTTTATTTCTATTGTGAACGGTGAATGTTATCGCAAATAAATCGCAAGAAAAGTGATGGATTAAATCACATAACACGCGTGCAGTTCATTTACTTTCTCCTGCAACTAATGATTATTTCAATAATTGATTAATCTGTCAATTTGTTTTTTTATTATTATTTGATGAATCAGATAAAAAACTTTTTTTTAAATTTCCATCCCTTTGTAAAAAAAAAAAAAAGTGCAGAAAAAGTAAGAACGTAAATTGATTATAATTTAGTTAGTGGTTTGGGCCATAACGTCAGAAAATAGGCAAAAATGTTGATCATTGTTTACCAAAGTGAAAGCAGAAGCTGATGTTTGCAAATGTCTGATTTTGATTAAACAAAAAGACAAAATCTGTCTGCTTTCAAATCTGCGAATATTTACTGCTGAGAGGCTGCAATTCTGAGGATTTGGGCAATTTTAAGTTAAACAAGCTATCTTAGCAAATAATTTTGTACCTGCTCCGAACCCTCCGTCAGAGAGTTCCTCATCGAGCGCCGCCGGGTCACGATGACCGACGGCTTGCGCTCGGCGCCGGCGATCTCCGGCGGGTTGGGGGGCCTGGGCGGCGGCGGAGGAGGCGGCCAGCCGCTCGTCAGCGCCGTGCCGTCGGTGCGCGACGACAGGTCCAGCCGGCGCACCGGCACCGACACGGGGATGACGAGTGGGAGGAGGCCGTCGTCCCGCGGCCGCTTCATGCTCGGGCCGCCCGGCTGGGGCGGACTCCACGGCCTGTGCGGCTCCTGGTGAACAAGAGACAGGGGAAGTTAGGAATAAGTCACGGAAATAGAAATAATCATAACAATGCGGACAAGACCAAACCAAAGGCCTCTTGCATATGTGGGGATGATGTCATCAAAGGGGATCATTTTACAATATTAAAAAGGGAACATTTAATTTGGATGTGTTTGTTTGTTGCTCATTTTACAATATCAAAGGTGCAAATTTACTTTGTGTGTGTGTGTGTTTGTTTGTTTACAAATAGTTGTCAGTAAACCAAGTCAATCTTGAGCTATCCTATAGCCAGTTTCTGAAAACGTTCCCGTGAGTGAGCCCTTCATACTTATTCCGTCCGGATTGTGACGCTGCCAGCGTGAGCCATCCACATCAAAGTCTGCACTCAAAAAGCCTTTAATATTTCATAAAAGCAAATGACTGCGGTTACGGCATCTTCCCAAACTCTTTCGCAAAGGTTTTCAGGGCCATGAATGATGCAATAAATAAAGCGATGAGATGACTAAGCAGTTTCATAGGCCTTGGGGTATTTTGGCAAAAGAGTACTAGATGTGGTTTTAGACAACTAGGAACTGTTTTGAATTGTGTGTGAGCGGAGAAGAATATGTGTCCGACTTAAAAACAAACTGGAATAAAAAAAAAAATCAATAATTAAATGAAAACACCACTTATTATTACGAAGCACAGTCAGGCTAGCTGATAACCACGTCAACGTTTAGCGGCGGTATATATTTATAACTTTTGCCAGCAGTGTTGCAAAGTGAAACACTGATGTCGGTCGGCGGTGGAAAACACCAGCAACTCCACCAGAGTGGTGGTCGGTGGAGAGAGATTTTGCTGAGTGCTGCATGAAGAGAGAGCGTGAGTGTGTTTGTGTGTGCTGTGGGGGTGGGGGGCAAGTGGGGCCAGGCTGGAGTTTCTCTCCTTTGATGGATTGGGGCGGGGGGCGGCAAGCATGTAACCCAACACAGGGTTTGCGCGAGACATCAGCAGGCAAATGTAGGCCACGTTGAGCTCCACTGACACAGTGTTGTTGAGCAACTTGTTGCGCAATCACGGCGCATGACTCTGCCTGATACCGGACGGGACGGGATCCTATCTGTGTTTATTGAAACATAACACTCGGAGGTTCATTTTGTACAGTGCCATAAAAAAAAATATGTCATTAAAAAAAATGGATGCCATTTTTGCCCAATGTCTTTCTTATGGTTGAGTCTGAACACTGACCTGAACTACGGCCAGCGAGGCCTGCAGTTCTCCGGATGTCGTTCGTTCTGGGTTCCTTTGAGATCTTCAAGATGAGTGGTTGTCACACTCTTGGAGGGATTTTGGTCGGCCGACCAGTCCTAGTGAGGTGCACCAATTGTCCCCCAGTTGTCTTCATTTGTGTATGATGGCTCTTACCGTGCTTTGCCTTGGAAATGGCTTTGTAACCTTTACCAGACTGATCAATTTCAATCATTTTGCTTCTCATTCACTCTTGAATTTCTATGGACGAGTTTGAGATCTTGCAGCCGACTTTATCTGATTTCTTGATTCCCCAAAAAATCTGGTGATAGTCAAGGCGAACGCAACTTTCTCAAAACTCTGGTTAGTCACAATTAACAGTGATTTAACAAGGGGGGAAATTACTTGCTCACAAAGAATCAGGTAAGTTTGGATTTAGAAACTGCATTTTAACTTGAATGAACTTTGGTTGCCATAGTGAGATGTTCAAATGAGTATGATGATCTGAAACATTGAAGTGCGGTAAATAAAAGGGTAATACTTTTTTTCACAGCACTGTTTTCTCTCCCAACGTAGACACGTAAGGGTCAACATTCAGGACACGTACCGTGACGCCCTGTGACGGCAGCGTCTCCATCTCCGAGGCTTTCTGTGCAAGAGTTTCCAGGTTGACCTCCTGCGACGCCCTGCGCGTCCGCCGCGGCGCGCTGTGGATAACGCCCGTCGGGGCAGCCAGGAAGTCGCTGTCGAAGCCGCGTGTCCCGTTTTGAGGGCCCTGCATGGCCGGGTCGCCCGGGAAGGGGTTGTCGTCCGACGGTGCGCCGCCTTCCTTGGAGAGGCGCCGCGACCTGCGAAGATTCTGCGTCTGGGACAAGGAATCCGGCAGAAGAGCGGAAAGCGGCGGTTCCGGGGTGATGTCATGGATGAGCGGTTCTTGGATTTTGGGGGGAGCGGCCGCCAACATCGGCTCCCGGGAGTGCACGAGCTGCGGGCGGGAGAGCGTGTTGGGAGGGTAGTAGTCGAGCACATGCTGGCTTTGTTGTTGCAACTGCTGATGTGGCATTTGGAGCTGCTGCTGCTGCTGCTGCTGCTGGAGAATGATCTGCTGCTGCTGCTGAAGTTGTTGCTGGGTGAGGTTCTGCCTCTGCAGCTGCGGCGCCTGCTGGGGGGGCTTGGCCTGCACGGAGTAGTTGGGCGGGTTGGGCAACCTGGCGTTGCCTTGGAAGCTTTGGTAGTAGGCGGGCAGGTGCTGCCGGGGCTGCCCGAAGGCCAACTGAAACGGCTGCAAAACCGAGCTCCCCGCCGGGTGGGCCGCGCTGTTCGGCTGGGGGTTCAGCACCCCGGGTTTCAGGGTCTCCTGAAAGGCCTGGGACTGCAGCTGCCGGTGGTCCCACTCCAGGCCCCTCGCCTTAACGGCGTCTCGGTATACGTCCGCTGCGTGGTCATGCCCCGCCTGCTGCTTGTCTCCAGACTTGTCTCCAGTTTCTTGCGTCGGTTTTGCAAACACTGTCTGGTTCCTGGTGTCGGTCAAGTAGTTGGCAAAGTTCTGTTCCCAGTTGGCCACCGTGGTCCAGGTGGCAGCCCTCTGCTGCTGCTGACCGGAATCCTGGTGGGCCCACTTCATAGGCACCGTCTGCTGATAGTGACCCCTGTTCTGGTCGCCCTTGTCAGGGCTAAAGATGACAGAGTTGAGGTACACACGATGGCCCTCCGGATTAGACGCCACACCGCTCGCTGCCTCGGATTTCCCGGGTTCGCCGCCGCCCTGAATGTAGTAGGACCCTTCTGGATGCTGGCCGGTCTCTTTCATGGCTCCGGTGGGATCGGTAAAAAATGTGATACGCTTGCCCGTTCGTTTTGCGCCAGGTTTCTGCTGGGCTGGTACGCTCATGGCGAGCATTAAAAAGCCGGTGTCAGGAAAAACTGTTCGGGCACACTAATTGTTCTTTCCCCTGATGGAGTCACAAAAGCAAAAGTCTGAATAAGAGTAAAACTACATCAGCAAAACATCTTCCTCTTCCGAGTCTTGAAATGTTTGTCCCTCGTTCATGTGCGACACCCTGTGAAGAGAAAAATGAGAGAGCTCTCGTCACATCTTTTCTTTTGAGTGTAGTGCAACATTACCAGTGCTGCTTATTAGTATTCTTCCGATGAATGAATCGCCTTTTTTAGCTGCCTCAACATGCCCGAAAACGCATCCATTTTTGCAAGTGTCTGTATCTAGGTCAATGTTCATGTATTTTGTTTTCATGGGTCCCGGGAACGATCACCCCCAATACTGAGTCAGTAGTGCCCCCAGGAAAGTGAGGGAAAAAATATCCCCCGACACCAGTTTCTACAGTTTTTACACGAAATTGGGTGGGCGTCCATCGTAACGGAACGCACAAAAAGTCAGCCATTTTGGATTGAAATAGCCGATTCTTAGACCATGTCGCTAGCCGTAACATCTACTAGCCAGAGGCTGAGCTGCACTGTGTTGGTTTACGAGGCAGTCACACTTCCTGTCCATTATCTACAACCTTCTTTTTATGTCCCGAAAAATCGGAATACATGTACTGTTACAACTCTACCCGAGACTCTTGTGCACGTTTTTAGGGTTTGGAGATAGTAATTAGACTACAATACTGTTGTACCGTAAACAAACGACAAATGACATCCTTCTTTATCCATTTTCTACTTTAAAATATTGTGTAAACTGACCCTAAAGGGGTTCTACTGACAGAATGTGGTCTAGCACTACCGTCACCGCCGTGGTTGTACAAAAACCTACTGTTTGCTTTCCCAATGGACAAAGAATTGAACCTCAGCTGAAAGGTATCATCGCGTGTGCAAATATAGAACAGAATGGGTGCCGTTCGTGGGGCGAGAGTTTGTCTTCAGTCACATGACACCGACAATCCATTACGCAAGCGACGATTCGTGTTTGTCAAAGCATCCCTCCATTCATTTGCTCATCAAAAAAAAAAAAAAAGAGCATTCACACCTCTGGACAACTGAACGTGTTCAATGAACCTGGCGTGCATGTGTTTGGAATGCGGGAAGGAGCCGGAGAAAACCTACGCAAAAAACGCCACACAAGGGGGCCCCGAGTTGAGATTCGATCCCCGAATCGCAGAACTGTGAGGTAGACATGCTCGCCGCTAGGGCCCCGTGTTGCCCGTTCACCAAAACTATCATGTTTTAATAATGTCAGCTTGTTTTCAGAAAACCCGCAAAACAACGATGACGACTACGACTGTAATCTGTCGTTTTGTTCAACGACACCGCACAGTCCGAACTGCACGCCACCTGCAACTACTTCACATGAGACAAAGTGACTGTTACACCACAGTGTGGCTCATTGGGGGGGGGGGGGGGGGGCTCGTGCCCTTTGAACCGCCAATACTCACAAAGGACAGGCAAATGAAAGTGAGCAAGTGCAAGTCATGACGAACTACTAAGCCAAGCCAAAAAGTCTAATGGCCCTGCCGTGACTTGACAGCCGGCATTTGATTCCATATCGCCATGGCAACCCCTGTCATGAATATAAAAAAGATTTGGGAGCGCAGGTTTCTGAGCAGACTTTGGCAATGATGCCAACTTGTCAAGCATCTGTGGGATTAAAAAATAATAATAATAATGATGATGATAACTCCGTCTGTACCACAGAAGTCTACAAATGCTGGCAAAAAGTGAAAGTGTGCCGATACGCAAAGAACAGCAAATGGAACTTTACTATCACTTCGGAACCAAAAATTCATTTTACAGAGCAAGTGAAAAGATAAATACACGTATTATACACTTCACATGCTTTTGAATTCACGCAATACATTTAAGATGCTACGAGGTGATGGTGTCACTCTGCAAACGCGAAACTGTTCACTCCGCATTTTATTTCAGTTTTATTTAGCTCTATTACGCAGCGGTTAGCTTCCCATTCTACTTTATCATCAGTACACCAAGTACTTTTACTAAGCATTATGGTAGCGTTATCAACACACAAAATGCATTCTGTTAAACAACGCCTAGAAAAACACCACCAGGTGACAGTAACACTCTGCAAACACCTTCCTATTCCCTCTCCACTTTGTGTCACCTTTGGGCAAGTAGTTTTACTATATTTGAGCTTTATCCAACTGTATTACACAGTGGTTAACTACTCTTTCTACTTAGTGCTCAGTAGAATAAATTTATGCCAGGCGATATTGCCTTAAAATAAAATCTTTTTCCCCCCCTTTCTTTCTTTATTTATTTTTAATAAATGTCTAATTCCCAATTTTAGCAACTTTTAAAACACCCCCCCTATCATTAACTTCCATCAACTTCCACAGAAATAACGGAAATATTATTTTCTTTTCAGATCGTGTGCAAATAAATGCTGTCCCCTTTGTCAAAACATCAACGTAAACATTGATTCTTAATAAATTTGCTATTTGTTTGCTCAATTTAGCATCATAAATAAAAATCGAAATGTGACAAAAACATTTCCTGTACAGTTAATTAAAAAAATGGTGTTCAATGTTGGAGTGGCCACCATGGACTTAGCAAAAAGGCCACCCTCTGACAAATCTAGGAAGTGCCTGGCAATTGTCACCCTTTCCCCGCCGAGGGGCTCCTTAAAATAGACGAGCTGCAGCTGTTGGGATCCTGCACGCTCGCTCGCTCACACTCAGCCTTCCCTGAGACTGCAATGCCGTGTGATGTTCAGATCCCAGGAAACCTCTGCCAAGGCTGTACTGACACTGCAGTTCCCATTTCACACTTTTTGTGGCACTTTTTTTTTTTTTTTTTTTTTTTTAAAGGGTCTCTGCTAGGGCAAGGAAACACAACATAATAACCTATCCATCCAGTTTCTATGGCGCTAATCCTCATTAGAGTCGCGGGCTG
The DNA here is from genome assembly GCF_024500385.1 of Phyllopteryx taeniolatus. Taxonomy (NCBI): domain Eukaryota; kingdom Metazoa; phylum Chordata; class Actinopteri; order Syngnathiformes; family Syngnathidae; genus Phyllopteryx; species Phyllopteryx taeniolatus. Next base: position 19,740,685 of record NC_084514.1, read on the forward strand.
AGCTGGAACCTATCCCAGCTGATTTTGGGCGAGAGGCGAGGTACACCCTGGACTCGTCGCCAGCCAATCACGGGCCACAAACAAGCAGTCACACTCGCATTGAGGAAGATGTGCTAATCACTTGGCCAACATAATGCAAAACCAACAACTGCCATAAAAACAAAAAGAGTTCATCAGGGCCAAAAAGTGGAAAGTACTGCACAGGCCACGGCAATCTCCGAACTTTAACCCTACAGAGTATGCGTTTTACATGCTACAGAGGAAGACAATTTAGAGTCTTCTATGAACCGAATGAAGCATGTTTTAGAAAACCCACAGGGAGAATCTGCAAAGGCCGGAGCCCGGATTCAAACCTCTAACTTCCTAACGGTGAGGCGGATGCACAAACCACTCGTCACCGTGCCGCCTGCATTTCTTGTTGCGTACGTCATAAAACTTGAACTTGAAAATGCAAACCGTGATCCCTTCAATCGCAATCAGCGTAAATGTGAAATTCTCGCAGCTTTCCATTTCGAGTTGCCGTGACTCATATCCGAATCGTTGTCACTTGACGCGTGCAGTGTCAACGCAGCCATGCACAGAGCAAAGTTGCGATCTTGCCCACATCAAAGGCAAAACCTTCAGCCGAAGGTGGAAAGCAAAGAGAGAGTTGGAGGGTGGTTGGGGTGCAACCTTGCACAAGCTTGCCAAATATCCATCAGTTTTCTGTTTTGCTGGAGGCGCCTTTCCCAGCTGACTTTTGGGCAAGAGTCGGTGTGCACCCTGGGTGCCTGTCAATCGCAGGGCACGTGCAGTAGCCACAATAAAAACACATAAACATAAATGAACAATTTACAGTCTTCAGTGAACCCAACATGCATGTCCGAAGGACGACAAAACCCACGCAGGCACGAGGGGAACATGCAAATTATAACACAGGAAGCCCAGATTCTAACCCACAACTTGGGACCTGTGACGCAGACGCGCTAACCACTTGTACCCCATGCACCCCCCCACCCAAAAAAAAAATAAAAAAATAAGTAAAGCATAAACAAGCGCAGCAAGGTACCTAAAATAAACGACGAGCACCGTTAGCCGCCCTAATCCGTTGCAAGGAGATCTGACTTTGCACGCGTAGGCTGCACAGAACGTGCACAACGCAGCAGGCTGGCAGGCACGCAGGCAGGCAGGACCCCCAAGCTCAGCGCTGTTGTGGTAACAACAACAAAACAGGGGGGGATTATCCATCTTCCCAATGCTGCAGCCAACCAAAACAATGCGATAGTCAACAAGACGCATGTCACATGTGCACAACTTCCAAGACAAGAACAAGATGGACACCACGCACGGGGCGACACGACCTCGTCGTACTTACGTTGGTTGTGTGATGTTACGGACGCTCGGGCTGCGGAGGGCGGCGGTGACAGTCAGTCGCTCCGTCCGCACCGTGCACAACGGCGGCGCGATGACTGCTGCGTTGCTTTGCCCGAGGTTGACTCATGCTAGGCGGCTGCTGACCTCACCCCCCCCCCCCCATAAGAGGCGGAGTTCCGAGTCCGTGGTGGGGAAACCACAATGCTAACCTGACGTGCTAATGTCGCTATTGCACATGATTGCGTGGCCGACTGCATGAGTCGAAATTATATAAAAAATAAAAGAATATCTATCTTGTTGACTGGCTGCTCGTCTCGTGACAACAGGCTCCTCGCCCCGCCCATTCTTGTGTTCCGGTGCCCTTATAAGGTCGCTTCCGGTGTGACAAGCCATTTACCGGGCAAGCTAGCTCAAACAAGGCCTTACGGGAAATTCCAACACACACACTCGCATGCAGGAATCACACTAAACTAGAGGGAGGCAAAGTCGCACAGAAACAAAGTCTGGACACACTGTGAACTCACAGCACCGCACTGTCATTGGTTGAATCGGCGTCACGTGGTTTACGGGCACCATGTTGTTTCCCAGCATCTCCATTTCCCCCATAGGTGTGTGGTTAACTGCAGTGGCTTTACTAGTTTTTTTGCCATTTTGTAAGTAAAGTACAGTGAAGCCAGAGAAACGATTCAATTGGACATGCAAATTTAAACCAGCTTTTCTGTATGTGTGTTACTCGCCAACGGAAAGACTGTCAGCTGTTGAAAACTACAGTTGCTTGTTTACTTTCAAACTCAGCTCGTAGCAAACGCAAATGACGCCACGCACGCTGTGAAGGGAACTATGGTCTCTTTTGATTGGACGGCAATATGTTGCCTGGTTATTTGTGATTGCATTATTTCATGTTTTGTGTCTATTGTTTTTCTTTTATGTACTGTGAGAGTACGTCACATTATACAGTTTGCTGTAAATGTGTTCATATACTTGGTTTAATTTTGCCTTGTTTTACTCTGCTGTTTGCAGTCACGTCAGCATTACAAAAGAGAATCTGTTCTCAATTGCTGTACCTGAATAAATGAAAGTTAAAAAAAAAATAAAACGGGTGAGTAATAATGTTTTATGATATAATTTGACATTACATTTAGGAGCTTATGTGTAGAAACTGGGGCTAGAAGTGTGCATGTCCGTGTCAATTCTGACCGTGGTGGGAATCGACATCATTAATTAATATTAACGCGTATGAGTCACTGCGCATGCGCTTAAAGGGAAGTACTTCCCAGCCACCGTACCGTAGTTGAAGCTCGCAGCTAAACACATATAAATTAAAAAAACACGCACAAATAAGAAAATACATTGTACTGCAATTACACTTGTACACCACCACTGCGGGGTGTGCTAAAGTTGCTCAACTGTTATCGGTCGTGATTAATTCCCGTCACTTCTTGACATTACTCGTCAGCGTGTTTGTGTCACTGCGCATGCGCGTAAAGCGGTCGTCTGGGCCGGCAACATGGTTGGGAAAGCAACATGTATATTTAATAAAAAAAATAAAAAAAAAACACACACACACTTCAACACGCAGTACTTACACTTGGTTTGTTTGGCTTCTTGTGTGACTTTGCCCACTATGTCCTAAATCTGCTCAAGTGTGGACAAATTCCTCCACACGCCGTCACTCATTTCTCCGGGGAAGTTAGCGTGACAAAAGTGACACATTGCAGCAACTCCGTAGCTGTTAACGCCACACACACAAGCAATGTTTTGAGTAAATGTCAATAATGTTGGTGAAACGATGAAAGACGACCGGGAAACATCGAAACTCGGCGAAGCCTTTTTGATTTTGCAGTTGTTGCCCTTGGCCGTGATTACTTGCAGGGGACGACGCTTGCTTGCGTTGCTAAGACGAACAAATGACAAGATCATAACATGCTGAGCTAACGAACGTCGCACTTTCGCCACCAAAACAGCCTTATTTAATACCATTTAATTTAAAAATATAAAATGTTGTTTTTATATGAACCTTATTAAAATATTTCTCGTTTATTCTAAGTGTCTAATGTTTTCAAAACCCGCTAATTAAGTCTTTAATTAAGCGGCAGCGAAACCGGACGTTATCGGTAGGTTGTGATCTCGCTCTGGACTTTGTGAACGCAATCAGTTTCAGTGAAGCTAGTTTTTGGTTATAGCGTTTGTTTTTTAAAGGATGCTGGTGAAGAAAGTAGTCCTCAACTCCAGACCAGGTTTGTCAAACTTAACTCTTATTCGCGGAAATGTCCCATTTTCTGTCGGGACTGAATGTTTCTTTGCTAATGTTTATCGAGGGTCAAATGGGGTGCCAGATCCTCAAAATTTCCGCCTGGAGGAGACAACTCTTGCACCTGGTTTGGAAGAAGAGGAGGTGCTGGTTCGGACGCTTTACCTTTCTGTTGACCCTTACATGGTACTGAACACACACAAAGCAGCTGGTAAATGTACGATTGCACTTTTGTTCAATTCATTGGTGCCATTGTATACGTTGGAAAGTTTTGACCCGAGGTATGTGCTTCCAAGCCACAAATATATTTGCCTCACAATGCAGAGATGTCGGATGAATGAAGACAGCGGTGCGGAGTATCTGACACCGTGGAAGCTGTCGGAGAGCGTGGACGGCGGCGGGGTCGGCGTGGTCCAGTCCAGCCGCCACGACGCCTATCGAGAGGGGGACGTGGTCACGTCCTTCACTTGGCCTTGGCAGAGCCACGCTGTGGTGAACGCAAGCATCCTACACAAGGTTGAAACTATACTCTATATATCATCCATTTTCAGCATTTGTATCATTTATGAATCGTTACAGTGGAATAATTTAAAGGAAAACAATTTCATTTGTTTTCATTCATCTATTTTTATTGTATTACTACATAATACTTTTTTTATTAGACATCTCTTTGTTTGGCAATTTTTTAAAATTAAGATTTTTTTGTTTTAAATTTGTTAGTGATTTAAAAAATGAACTTCCTGCCATAATCATTTTATAATATAATCTGCATTTATTACAGTATATTTATTTTGTACAATCAACGTTATTATCAATAACATTCTGGTATTCGTTTTAGTAGAAATTGTGTGCATTTTACTCTCAATTCTGATGACGATCATTCCTCCTGAATCCAGGTGAATCCGGCGTTGGTGGACGGCCACGTTTCGTACTTCTTGGGCGCAGTGGGCATGACGGGCCTCACGGCGCTACTGGGCATGAGAGAGAAGGGTCACGTAACCAGAGGAGCCAATCAGACGCTGGTGGTCAGCGGAGCCGCCGGGGCTTGCGGCTCGGTGGCTGGACAGATCGGCCGATTGGACGGTTGCTCCAGGTGTTTATCAAAAACGTACTTAAAGTTCATTGAAGACTAAATTGTTGGGCATTTTTCGTAAATGTTTACAAAAATGTAGGTTTTTCATACATTTTGAAGACAATTTAGAGTCATCCGTAACTTGACATACATATTTTTGAACACTTTGAAACTCATCAATGAACTAAAGGCATTTTTTTACATAAACATTGAATTGAAAGTTCAAGGATTGGCCACTGACATAAGTTTAGGTCAAATCAACATTACAACATGACAGAAATAATGGGTGCTAACTTACTGCAATTAAATTACTTTAATAAATACATTTTAAAAAATTTCTTTGCCCCACACTGCGTTGCTTGAACGTGACATGCTCCTCGTGTACATTCTTCAGGCGCTCGATCAAGTTTGTTGTTTTGAAGCATTTAGACGACGTTCCCCACAGCGTACTTCAGTTGTGCACAGACTGCAAATAACTTACGTGTTGTTTGTCTGAGACACCGCAAAATAGTCCCACACCGACAAGATTGAAAAAACTTTATTTGGTTATGACATGAAAGCCGATCAGCTTAAAAATGCTAATTATCGTCCGATACCGATAACACCGATCAGATCGACGTAAAGTCTAGTTTCAATGTATGTCACGTTTAAATGATTACGAAAAATGTACGTCAAGGTCTTTCATGAATCTAAATTGTCTTCAATGTTAACAAAAACGTACTATTTGAAGTTTCAATGCTTATGAAACGTGATGCTAACGTTTTTCCCCCCCTAAAAATTTAAGACAATTTAGAGTCAATGAACTTTACATTTTTCAGACACAGTCTACAATGTTAAAAGAAAACTTTTTATAGTCTTTGGTGAACCTAGCATATGTTTTTTTGTAAACAAAGACAATTTACCGCTGTCAATAAACCTGACGTCCATTTTTCGGAAACATTGAACCGACTTATGTTTTTGTAAACACTGAAGAAAATTGAAAATCGTCAATTAACTTGACAGGTTTCAATATTTACAAACCACTTACGCCAAGTTCATTAACGACTTCAATGTGTACAAGATAATGTACGTTGTGTTCAGTGTTTATGTAAAACGTACATCAAGTTCATTGACAACACAAAATAAGACTGGGTGGCTTCTGCAGGGTGGTCGGTATCTGCGGTTCCGAAGACAAGTGCAAGGCACTGGTGGAAGTTTTGGGCTTTTCTGGGGCCATCAACTACCGGCGGCAGGATGTCGCCACGGGACTGCGGGAGAACTGCCCTGACGGCATCGACGTCTACTTTGACAATGTGGGAGGTGACATCAGCGACACTGTTATTGCGCAGGTACCATCACGCGGCTTTGTTTGTTTTTTTCCATAGAAATTGTAGAAAAATTAGTGTGCTATGTTCATTGACAGCTATAAATTATCTTTGGTGTTTTCAAAAAACGTACGTCAAGTTCATGACTGAATTGTCTTTGTTCCCGAAAAACTTAACTTAAATGATGACTAAATTCTTTGTTCATGAAAAAAATTTACATTAGATTCACAGACTATCAATTGTTTCTGAAAAATGTACATCAAGTTCATTAATGATTACCTATTGTCTTGAAATTTTTACAAAAAATAAACATCACATTGCAATGTTTAGGTTACAAGAAAACGAATCAAGTTTAAATGTTTCTGAAAATTGTATCTCAAGTTTACTGTGACTGTCTATTTTTGTAAAATGTTTTGTCAAATTTCAATGTTCACCAAAAACGTACATCAAGTTTCTATGACGTGTCAATGTTTACAAAAACATGCAGTTAATTGACAACTCAAAATTCTTGATTACAAACGTACAAAATTTACTTTGTTTTTAAACGTTTCTGAAAAATGTACACTAAGTTCAATGACTAAAAAAAACCTAATGAAGATTCCGTGATCACAAAAAACACGTTCAGTTCATTGCTTACGAAAAGTGAACTTGACGTATATATTTCACAAACATTGAAGACTAAAACTTGTCAATGAACTTAACGTATATTTTTCATAAACACTGAAGACAGTATAGTCATCAATGAACTTGATGCACATTTTTCGTCAACAAAGAATTGAAAGTTAACCTCCGCTTGTCTCATTCACCGTCAGATGAACGAGGGCGGCCACGTGATCTTGTGCGGTCAGATCTCGCAGTACAACAAGGACGTTCCGTATCCGCCGCCCCTCAGCCGGGAAACGCAGGAGAACCTGCGCAGGAAGAACATCACAAGAGAGAGGTTCATGGTGCTCAACTATACGGGTCAGGCCGAAGACGCACTCTGCGAGCTCGGCCGCTTGGTCGCCTCCGGACAAGTCAAGGTGAGTCGGAATCTTACCAGATTTAAGTCCTGTATTTTCCAGAAGAAAAAAGGCTGTGTGTGTTCAAGAAAAGGTTTGTACATTTTTGTGAAAAAGTCATACATACAGACAAGTTGTTTCAAGAAGAAGAAGAAAAAAAAGTCAGGAAAAGTCATATTTGGTCGTGGTCGCATATTGGATTATTTGTTTTTTAAGAATAAAGATGTACAAAAAAAAAAGTCGCGCATTTGAGACATTTTTGGGGATTATTTTAGAGAAAAAACGTTGTACACGAAGGTTTGAGAAAAGGATGTATTAACAGTACTTTTGGAAAAAAAAAATCTTAGTTTTCACTAACAATGGCATTAAAACTCATTCTAATTGACTTTTACCTGAAAAAAAGTATATTTTAGAAAAGTCATTTATTTAATAAAGATTGTACATTTTCAAGCAAAATGTTGCACATTTCAAAATATTTTTCAGAAAAGTCACTCACAAAATCTAATTTTTAAGGAAAAGTTGTTTGAGATAATTTTCAAGTCTTGTTTTTTGAGAAAAAGGGTTTCTCTTCAAGAAAAGTTACTTTTCAAGAAAAAGGACGTACACTTTTGAGAATATATAATTATAGTATATTTGAGACGAGTCATATGTTCGAGAGAAAAGTCACTTTTCTAGGAATGTTGTATATACACATTCTTTAACTTTTTTTCCAGGTGCAAGAAACGATTGAGAACGGCATTGAAAATATGGGAGGTATGTTTTTTTTTTTTTAATCATTTAACGTATTCAAAATTGGCCAGATTAATCGTTTTCCCCCCTTTCAGTTGCCTTCTGCTCTATGATGAAAGGGGGAAACCTGGGCAAGCAAATCGTGAAGATCTCCCACTGACTTACCAGTGAATAACAACGCTGTGACATAACTGTATTGAACATTTTTAATCCACAGCACTATAAACCATTCAATAAAAAAAAAAGTGGTTGCTCCCTTTTTCATTCAGAACACACTTCTCATTCATTTTTTTGCAAGTGAATGTTACAAATAGATGTGGCCATGTGACATCCACAACACAGTTCAGACACACTCACAGCCGCGTAGTGATGATGTAATCAGCGGGCACCCATAAACTCTTCGACACTCACACACGTGCTTATAAATGAAGTGCCAGTTTGCTCAGTAGTTTGTCACACAGGAATTTCATTGGGGACACCTGCCTGTGTGTGTCCAATCGGATAATTGTCAGACTCCTTCGTGCATTGGACTGTGTCCAAATATGTCATTTCAGTGGTTATAATAACTCCTCCCGGATACATATTGGGTAAAATAATTCATAAGATTCTGTAGGTACACTAGTACATTTCCAGTGCTGGATGCAGTGAAATGGGGGTGGGGGGGGGGGGGGGGGGGGGGGTGCTGAAGGGAATCACACTATATCATAATTCATAAATGAGGTCTTCATCCTCTGTTGTTTTTTTTTTTTTTTTGCGACATGGTATGCCTTTTACTCAGGGAAATCACACAATATCATCATAAATGAGGCATTCACATTCTGTAGGTACTTTTTGTTCAACAGCGGGGTGTCTTTTACCCAGTGCCGGATGCAGTCAAAACACAATATAAATCACATGCCATCATCATAAATGAGGCCTTCGCCTTTTGAAGGTATTTTTTTGTGACATGGGATGCCTTTTACCCAGTGCTGGACACAGTGAAAGGGGGTGCTGAGGGGAAAGTCACACTATTGATAAATGAGGCCTTCACCTTTTGAAGGTATTTTTTTGTGACATACGATGCATTTTACCCAGTGCTGGATGCAGTGAAATTGCGGTGCTAAGGGGAATCAGACGATATCATCAAAAAAAAATAAATAAATAAAAAAAAATAAAAAAATCACATTCTTGTAAGTACTTGTTCTGTAACACGGGATGCCTTTTACCCAGTGCTGGACACAATAACATTGGGGTACTGAGGGGGAAATCACACTATTGATAAATGAGGCCTTCCCTTTCTGAAGTGATCACTTTTTTTCCCCAGTGCTGAATGCAGTGAAACGGGAGTAGGTTGGTGTCAGGAATCAAGCAATCTCATAAATGAGGCTTTTGCCTTCTGTTGGTAGATTTGCGCAACATAGGATGTCCTTTTCCCTGTGCTGGATTCAGTGAAATGGGGGTACTAAGGGGAAATCACACAATACATAATTAATAAATTAGGCCTTCACCTTCTGTCGGTACTTGTTTTGGCACAACGGGATGCCTTCTACCCAATGCCGGATTTAGTGAAATGGTGGTGCTGAGGGGAAATCACACATCATCATCATAAATTAAATAACGGCATAGCGATTCATTTCACAACTATATCACAATCATTTTTTCACTATTTAAAGCCACCACGCGTTGATTTCCATTGATGTTTTGTTATTTTTGTTTAGAGCTACTGTGGAGTATAAAAATATCCTGGGATTTTATTGTGTCCAAACATTAACGTTCCTGAGAATCCCAACAGCTCAGCGTTGATTTCATAGCAAAACGTTAGGAGAAGCGTTTCCACCGAGCGCCACTGAACACATCACTTTCGTAAGTCATATTGTCCTATAAACTTCTCCGAGCGCGATACTACATTTATGGGATAATATAATGCAATGAGTAAACAAATATTCTTATTATTACTGTGTATATATGAGCATTTGCGTTTTTGAAAACATTGAAGACAATTTCGAGTCTTAAGCTGACGTAAAAAGCGTGTTTTTGTAAACTTAATGAAAATGTTGTCTTCGGTGTTGACTTTGTTTTCCCTAAAACCGTTGAAGACAAGTCTTTCATGAACCTACTTTACGTGTTTTGGAAAACATCGGGGACAATTTTGTCTTTGGTGAATTGGAACATGTCTGTTTTCATACAACATCAGTGAAAACTTAAGTCTGCAATAAACCTTAAGTTATTACTTTCTAAACTTTGAAGCCAATGTAGTTTTCAGTGAACCTAATGTACATTTTTTGTAACATTGCGAAGACAATTATCCTCAATGCAACTAGCGCATGTTTTTTGTATCACTGAAGAAATTTGAGTCTTCAATGAACCTACATAGTTTTGTCCAATTTTTTAAAATCTAATGTATAATTTTGATTCTTCAGTGAACTTCAGTTTTTTTGTAAAAAAAAACAAAAAAAAAGCAGAACATTTAGTTTGTAATGACCCTAAAGTATGGTGTTGTTTTGTTTTTAAGGAACCTAACATTCGATTTTCAACATACGATTTTCAGGTAATCTTGAATAATTTAATCTTGGTATTTTCATAACATTGAAGACAATTTAATCTTCAATAAATCCAAAATGAATATTTTGAAGACAATGTAAAATGTTCCATAAACATAACATACGTTTTCTCATAAACACTTAAGAAGACAGTCTTCAATGCACCTATGCGTACGTTTTTCGGAAACTCTGAAACCATTTAGAATTCAGTGATCTTGATGTACATTTTTTTTCTAACACTGAGGACAATTAAATTGAAGTTAAATTGAGTTTCCAATTATCCTAATGTACACATTGAAGAGTCTCCAATGCACCTCGTGTATGTTGTTTTCACAAACTGAAGCCAAAGAATAGTCTTCGATGAACCGAATTCACCCCCCCCCCCCCCCCCCCCTACAATCATTGACAATTTAGAGTTTTAAAATACATATTTTCGAAACACAAGCAACATTTTTGAGTGTACATACTCTGGGTTGTTGTGGCTGTCAGGAATTGAATGCATTTGTACTTTTGTGTCCTTTGGCAGTGGTGATGAGAAGGCAACACTTTGAAAAACAAAGTGCGAAAGTAAACAAACCACAGCAACCCATGTGGCTCTCTTTGTTTTTGTTTTCTTTTTTTTTTTTTTTAAAGTGTACACCGGGGGTTCTCAAACTTTTGAGCGGCCATGGACTCCTTACAGCGGAGAAAATTTTCCAAGGACACCCTCATAATTCTAACACCAATTAAACATACCACATGTACCCCTAAGGGTACATAAGAAGTCAAAAGTAGCCTATTTTTGATTTTTTAAAAAGTTGTAATGTTGGGATAACAAATTCATATTTGCCAAAAAATAAAAAAATAATTGTAACATGCGAACAAAGTCATGTCATTTTACCCCAAAAAGAACAAATATGTATTTTATTAGGATGAAAAGTCACCATCCTATGAGAATAAAGTTGTATTTTCCCGAGATAAAGTCATAGTATGATTATATTAACGTCAAAGTACTGTAACAAGGGAAAACAGTCATATTTTAACGGACGAAATAAAAAAATAGAACTTTATTCTCCTATTAACCCTTTTACTCTGGAAAAGATGTCTTTAAAAAAAAGAAATAGAACTCTATTCTGAAAACAAAAAACAATTTTGTAAGTATTTTGTTCGAAACAAAAAAAAAAAAAAAAAAAAGACTATTATGCCTTTTGTTGACCGCATAGAAAATGCCATAGCGGGGCTAAGGATCAGCATCGATAGTCACATTGTCATAACACAGGCATATATTCTTTATCTTCTGCGAAAAACGACGAATATTATTGCAGCTCATTGAGACATTAAGAGTAATGGTGACACTTGCTGCTTGATTATATTGCCCCCCGGTGGCCAAGACGGGCATATCAGAAGGAGCAGCACAATGAATTGAATTTAATTAAATCATGATGCACAAACTGTTTAATTCATTGCATTCTATTTGACTATGTTAAGTACAATATTATTGAGTAGTATTTTCCTTATTAACAAAAGAAATTTGAATGGCATTTTCCATTATTTCAATGGGGAAACATGATTTGAGATACAAGCGTGGTCACAGAACGAATTAAACTCCTCTTCTCAAGGCAGCACAGCTTCGTCTCCCAGACCCCCGAGAGTCCAGGCACCCTAGTTTGAGAACCACTGGTGTACACTATGGTCCAGAAATGTGCTCGCCGGTGCTTTACACTTGAAAACATGCGTAGTAAATAATACGCAGGTGAACCGGTGAATGCGGCGAGAGTGGCGAATTACTGTCAGGAGGACGGCGAGACGCTCTTGCCGTTGCCGCCGCCCGCCACCGAGCTCCAAGAGGGCACGGGGCAGGTCCACGCGCGGTAGACCAGCATCAGGCCCAGTCCCAGCGCCCACGTGCGCACCGGCGACAGCAGGAAGGCCAGAAGGCCGTACGTCTCCAGCAGGAAGTAGCAAGAGTGCGCCTGCCAGGCCAGCAGCAGCAGCATGAGTAGGTGCACCGCCAGGCACCGCCAGCGGCAGCCCGGGCGCAGTAGCAGCGAGCGGAAGCTATTGCCGCGGCAACGCAGGTGGAGGCTCCAGCACAGGTACAAGGTGAGCGGCATGTTGAAGAAGAGCAGCTGCGATTTAAAAACAAATAAAAGAATCTCAAAATGGATTTTAAAATGCAAAGGCAGCCAGTGGAGAGAGGCCAGAATCTGAGTTACATGCTCCCTCTTACGAGCTCCAGTTAAGAGCGAGCAGCAGCATTTTGAGCCAACTGGAGACATTTGAGGGAGTACTGGCTGACTCCAAAATAAAGTGCGTTCCAATAATACAGATGTGATGTACTAAAGTTTTGAATGGACTTTCACCCATTCTTCAGTTTTTGTTGTTGTCAATATAATGTCATTATGAACCCACAGTTTTGAGGTTTGTGGTTTGAAATCTCAGATTAAAAAAAAAAAAAAAAAAAAGCATTTTTATTTTTAAAATTTAACTTTTTTTATTATACTAAATAATTGTAAAATTATTTGGTTAGGATTTTTTTATATGATGCTTGTTTCTATTGTATGACATAACAATAGTCAGATTTTTTATTATTTTTTTTAATTTAATAGTGGTTAGCAGGTCTGCGTTCAATGGTTTGGGATTTGAATCTCAGATTAAAATATATATATATAAAATTTTGTTATTTTTAACATTGTGCAGTTATATTGTACTAAATAATAGCTGCTCTTCTTTTGTTTCTTTACTTTCTAATTTTGATAACTACTTAATGAATCATTTATTTAAATTTACAATTGATATATTTTTACAATTTATTTTGCATATAACTGTGCACAATTAGTTTTTAGCTTTCCAATTGCATAATAATGTCTTTTTAATACAGTATTGTGCTTGTATGTTTACATTTTAAGAAATGATAATTGTATGATTAAAAACATGGGAAATGTGTTATTTTTATTATTCAAATTTAACATTTTTTTTTTACATTGTATTAAATAATCATTACATGTGTTTTCATTATTTTAATTAATCATTTAATGTATTCATTTAGTAATTAATTTTGCTTCACATTCAATATATTTTGGTATTTAATTTTTATATGTATAAATGTAGTTAAATGTATGCATTTATTTTGTTGTACCCTTGTGTCACAATTGGGAAATTTTTATTTTTATTATTCTGGAAATGTATGTTTTGTATTTGCATTTGTATTAATGTATTTTTTTTCTTTCCCCAATTGGTAACGGAACCCAATGCGGTTTGTTTTGTTTGTGGGGGTGGGGCAGCACTTTAGACTAGTACCTAGCATGTCTGTCTCACAGTTCTGCCGTTCTGGGTCGCAATCTGGGCTCACCTGAATGACGCCCACCACGTACGTGAGGCTGCCCTCCAGGAAATGTCCGTCGATGAACACCCCGAAGGCAAAGCAGGCGCCGCTATGGCCGTCGATCAGCTCCCCGATGAACCACGGCCCTGAGGCAGGAAAGAATAACAAGAACAACGACGCTAACATTAGCATTAGTACTTTAGCATCTGCACAGGAAGCTACCAGCAAGTAGGTTTCTACTTCCTGATTTTGTTCCCATTGACTTGATAGGATTCCCGGGATGGAGTCGCTATTGACCTACTTTTAGTGAACAATGGACTTAATTAAATATGAAGGATTCTACCAATTTGGATTTGTTCACGTTCCCATTGGCTAGACAGGACCCCCAGTAGGACTCGCTATTGACAAACTTTTTGTTAACAAAGGATGTATAAATAAACGTGCATCGAGTTTTTTTTTTTTTACTTCCTGTTCTTTTTTCTATTCCCATTGGCTTGATAGGGCTTTGTTTTTGTTTCCATTGGTCTGATAGGACTTCCAGCCAAAATTGTCATTTACCAACATTTTGTGAACAAATGACTTACAGATGAATACTGTTCCCGTTCTTTTAGGCTTGACAGGACTTCCTGTCGGAGTTGCTATTTATAAACCTATTGTGACCCAAAGAGATTTGGAAATCAAGGTTTCTGCCTTCTATTTTTGCATCTCTGCTTGGGCTGTGGACAAGAAGCAGCACTAAGTAAAGACCTAGACTGCTGCTTTAGCTTCTAACGCTAGCCGCTAGGTGGCATTAAGCTTGTCTCTTGTGGTCAAAAAATAGCATGTTTGACAGTATTTCACCCCTAGATGTCACTAAATCTACCTATGAGAGTCAAACTATAAGAAACAACTATCAGACTAATGCAGATAAACCACAAACACAGTAACAACCATATCTGAATCAATATCTTGAAAATAGGCACCATCTTAGTGAAGGTGGCCTTTTTTTCATACATCTCAGATTGGATCTCATTAGGTATCTCTAATGAAGTGTCCGGTGAATATACATCGTCATAGTTGTAGAGTGGAAGTGGGTCAACTCACCTAAGGCTGTGCACAAGTTGAAGAGCAGCAGGGAGTAGAAGAAAGAGTCCACTTTACTGAGCAGCCGCAGCGACATACAAGCTTGCGAGGACCACCCTGCTGAGGGGGTACATGCAATCAAGCTGGTGTACTGCGCTGTGTGTACTGATACAGCGGGGAGCCGGAGGGGTCTCACCTCGGCCGGCCGGGATCTGGCGGAAGAACCTGAAGGACAGAAGCAAGCCCACGTTGAGCAGCATGGTGAACGCGAAGGCCGCCCGGCCCACCACGTAATGATCCGTCAGCAGGATGAAGGACTGCGCGAAGCCGAAGCTCGGGGTTGCCCCGTCCGCGTCCAGCGTGAAGTGCTGCTCCTGCGCACTGTGATGGCCCAACGAGTCCTGGCCCAAGAAAAAAAAACAAAAACAAAAACAAAAAAATCAAGCAAAAATATTTGGACATTTAAAATGTTTGTACTTTCTATTATTTTTTATTTTTCATCTAATATATTTTCAAGTGTTTGCATATCTTTTATTGCTTATTTTATCTTTTTTTTTTTATTTTTTTTTATTTTTACATTTTGTATTTATTTATTTATTTATGTTTGCCAACTATATTTCTTTTTTTGTCTGGGCTTAAGTCTCCCGAGGTTTGGGCGGCGTCACACGGGATATCGACTGACCTCCACCTGCACCCGGACGGCGTGTAGCCCGGTGAGGTATCGCGACGGGTCCCAGGGCAGCGCGTACAGGGGGCCGCCGGCAGGGTGGCATTCGCCCAACGCCTCGCCGTCCACGCTGACGCGCACCGATGTGATGGTGGCCTCAGAGAACGCCAAAATCCTGTTAACACACAGTAGATTAGAATCATCAAAGAATTTTTAAAAGACAAAAAAACATAATAATAATCTTACAAAATAATAATGTATCATAAAAAATACAAATGCAAGTTTTTTCAAATAAATTAAAATCAATTCATAAAAACACAAAATTTCATGAATACAATAATTTTCAAATTAATTTTAAATACATTTATATCAAAAACTAAATATTTAACTTAAAAATTTTAAGTAACAAATAATTACATGATTTAAATAAATTACTATAAAATAAACACATTATTCAAATATATGAATATTTGAAAACAAGATATAAGTCTATTTATTTAAATATATTAATAAAACATTAAATACACTTAATAAATATTTGTTTTAAACTCCTATAAAACACATACATTTTAAAATAATTTGTTTTACTACATTACCCAAAAAAATAATATAGAAAGTTTAATTTGAAATTATTAAACCAAAATCAAACAAGACAAACAAAATAAATGAACTAAGAACTTGGCTTGGGTGTTGACGAGCCTACCTGATGTGTGTGGACCTTCGCATGCGGTCCACAGGTTCCAGGCCCGGATGCATGTACTGCGCATCCTTGGGGTTGGTAATGAGCACGGCCGGCCACTTTTCAAACCTCAGGTCGGAGAAACTCAGCAGGTCGTGGTCGAAGGCCAGAACCCTGTACCTGCGTGGCGGTAACAGTTCCCAGTTCAGTCGCATTGGTGCTGTCTTTTCATATTCCATGTATTTTGATGGTAAATCACAAATAAAAAGCGAGTGACGCTACCGTACTTACCTGCGGTTGTCCATCCAGTCGCCCAGCTCTAGCTCCAGGGTGCCGTGGGAATGCCGACTGTGCAGGACGGGCATCAGGCCGCCCAGCGTGTGCAGGTGGCCGCACAGGTAGGCCACGGCTGACCTGAACGCACGGGAAACCAACGAGCCAAAATCGTGAACCTGTAAAGACGAAGGTTTTGAAGTGGCCGCTCACCTCATCAGCTCCCGCACGCCCGGAGACGGCGACACGATGGTGGAGGTGGTGTAGTGGCCGAACCAGATCGACTGGTTGCTTTTAAGACTCTCAGCTCTGAACACGTCCAGCATGTCCATCTGAGTCTGCAAAACAACAAGTTAGTTCCTTCGTTTAACAGCCCGTTTACAATTGTGGTTGTACACTTGAGCATATTAATAAACATTTATATCAGTACAGTAGTCCCTCGTTTATCCCATGATAAACGAAAATCTGAGAAGTCGCGACCATATACAGTAACTCACCTGATTGAGAATCCCGAAGAAATTATAGGGCCTCTTGGGTCCCGGCGTCAGCGTGGCGTCGGCGCACACGAAGGAGTAATTTCCGAAGGGCGTGGTGTGCACGTAATGGAAGGAGCCCACCTTCTGATTGGCTGAGTATTTCCTAAATAGCACGCGGAGACACGGCTGACATTACTTCAAACGGTGGCGTCTGCTCTAATAGACGCCAGGCCCCAATTCATCCACAAGCGCGCCGTCCACTTTTTGCGTGAAATGACTCTCATACCAACCGGTAATAGTTGTTGACACTGTCCAGCGACATGATGTTGAAGGCATCTGTGCAAAAGAAGACAAATATTTTACCCAACAATGCTCATCAGAATTTTAACACTGATCAATAACATGACATTTGTCACTGCCCAACTCATTTAAGAATCTCGAAGAAATTGTGCCTATTTTATATATTTTTTTAAATTTAGATAAAAATAAATAATAAATACACATTTAAATTTGTTTTAAATAGACATAAAAATACACGTAAATGAAAAGCATGAAAAAAATTACAAAATGAATACTAATACATTTTATGTTTTTTTTTTTTCTTGCAGCCCAGCTGATTGAGAACCTCTAAAGGAAGTCTTTATTCTATATATAGATTTAAAAAAAATTAAAGTAATTAAAGTAAAACCAAACGAACGATTGCTAAAAATGAAAATTCATTTTTAAAACTATAAAATACATTTTACAAATGAATATTAATTAGCTATTAATATAAAGTAATCCAATTAAATTGCATGTTATTTGGTGCAGCCCATCTCATTGAGAATCCCAAATAAGTCTCTTTGTTTTATATAAAAACAAATGTAATTGAGTAATTTAAAAATAATAACTGTAAATAAATATTGTTCAAGCAATGCCATAATTATCAAAGACCTCCACCAAGTCCTGAACTATTAATAAAAGTGAAAACAATTCATTGAGAGTCGTATTTTGTTAGCCTAATAGCATAAATGCCCAACTCATTATGTTACCCCCCCAAAAAATATATATATCCATCCATCCATCCATTTTCTACCGCTTATCCGGGTCGGGTCGCGGGGGCAGTAGCTTCAGCAGGGACGCCCAGACTTCCCTCTCCCCAGCCACTTCATCCAGCTCTTCCGGGGGGATCCCGAGGCGTTCCCAGGCCAGCCGAAGGATGTAGTCTCTCCAGCGTGTCCTGGGTCGTCCCCGGGGTCTCCTCCCGCTGGGACATGCCCGGAACACCTCACCAGGGAGGCGTCCGGGAGGCATCCGAATCAGATGCCCCAGCCCCCTCATCTGGCTCCTCTCAATGCGGAGGAGCAGCGGCTCTACTCTGAGATCCTCCCGGATGACCGAGCTTCTCACCCTATCTCTAAGGGAGAGCCCGGACACCCTGCGGAGGAAACTCATTTCGGCCGCTTGTATCCGGGATCTTGTTCTTTCGGTCACGACCCACAGCTCATGACCATAGGTGAGGGTAGGAACGAAGATCGACCGGTAAATTGAGAGCTTCGCCTTTCGGCTTAGCTCTTTCTTTACCACAACGGACCGATACAAAGTCCGCATCACTGCAGACGCTGCACCGATCCGCCTGTCGATCTCCCGTTCCATTCTTCCCTCACTCGTGAACAAGACCCCAAGATACTTGAATTCCTCCACTTGGGGCAGGATATCATCCCTGACCTGGAGAAGGCATGCCACCCTTTTCCGACTGAGGACCACGGTCTCAGATTTGGAGGTGCTGATTCTCATCTCATCAGAGCTGCATTCCGCTTGGCCAGCCGGTACCCATCAGCTGCCTCAGGAGTCCCACAGGCCAAAAAGGCCCGATGGGACTCCTTCTTCAGCTTGACGGCATCCCTCACCGTAAATATATATAATAATAATAATAATAATAATACAAGATCAATGTACTCGCTATTTTTATTTTTATTTTTTTAATTAGGCTAACATATCCATCCATCCATCCATTCTCTACCGCTTATCCGGGTCGGGTCGCGGGGGCAGTAGCTTCAGCAGGAACACCCAGACTACCCTCTCCCCAGCCACTTCATCCAGCTCTTCCGGGGGGATCCCGAGGCGTTCCCAGGCCAGCCGAAGGATGTAGTCTCTCCAGCGCGTCCTGGGTCGTCCCCGGGGTCTCCTCCCGGTGGGACATGCCCGGAACACCTCACCAGGGAGGCGTCCGGGAGGCATCCGAATCAGATGCCCCAGCCACCTCATCTGGCTCCTCTCAATGCGGAGGAGTAGCGGCTCTACTCTGAGATCCTCCCGGATGACCGAGCTTCTCACCCTATCTCTAAGGGAGAGACCGGACACCCTGCGGAGGAAACTCATTTTGGCCGCTTGTATCCGGGATCTTGTTCTTTCGGTCACGACCCACAGCTCATGACCATAGGTGAGGGTAGGAACGAAGATCGACCGGTAAATTGAGAGCTTCGCCTTTCGGCTTAGCTCTTTCTTTACCACAACGGACCGATACAAAGTCCGCATCACTGCACACGCTGCACCGATCCGCCTGTCGATCTCCCGTTCCATTCTTCCCTCACTCGTGAACAAGACCCCAAGATACTTGAATTCCTCCACTTGGGGCAGGATCTCATCCCCGACCTGGAGATGGCATGCCACCCTTTCCCGACTGAGGACCATGGTCTCAGATTTGGAGGTGCTGATTCTCATCCCAGCCGCTTCACACTCAGCTGCGAACTGCTCCAATGAGAGTTGGAGGTCACGGCTTGATGAAGCCAACAGAACCACATCATCTGCAAAAAGCAGAGATGCAATACTGAGGTCACCAAACCGGACCCCCTCTACGCCTCGGCTGCGCCTAGAAATTATGTCCATAAAAGTTATGAACAGAATCGGCGACAAAGGGCAGCCTTGGCGGAGTCCAACCCTCACCGGGAACGAGTCCGACTTACTGCCGGATATGCGGACCAAACTCTGACTCCGGTCGTACAGGGACCGAACAGCCCGTATCAGGGGACTCCCCGAGGGACACGGTCGAACGCCTTCTCCAAGTCCACAAAACACATGTAGACTGGTTGGGCGAACTCCCATGCACCCTCGAGGACCCTGCCGAGGGTGTAGAGCTGGTCCACTGTTCCACGGCCAGGACGAAAACCACACTGCTCCTCCTGAATCTGAGATTCGACTTCCCGACGGACCCTCCTCTCCAGCACCCCTGAATAGACCTTACCAGGGAGGCTGAGCAGTGTGATCCCCCTGTAGTTGGAACACACCCTCCGGTCCCCCTTCTTAAAAAGGGGGACCACCACCCCAGTCTGCCAATCCAGAGGCACTGTCCCCGATGTCCACGCGATGTTGCAGAGGCGTGTCAACCAGGACAGCCCCACAACATCCAGAGCCTTTAGGAACTCCGGGCGAATCTCATCCACCCCCGGGGCCCTGCCACCGAGGAGCTTTTTAACTACCTCGGTGACCTCAAACCCAGAGATAGGAGAGCCCGCCTCAGAGAACCCACACTCTGCTTCCCCATGGGAAGGCGTGTCGGTGGAATTGAGGAGGTCTTCGAAGTATTCTCCCCACCGACTCACAACGTCCTGAGTCGAGGTCAGCAGCGCCCCATCCCCACTATACACAGTGTTGGTGGTGCACTGCTTTCCTCTCCTGAGACGTCGGATGGTGGACCAGAATTTCCTCGAAGCCGTCCGGAAGTCTTTCTCCATGGCCTCACCGAACTCCTCCCATGCCCGGGTTTTTGCTTCAGCGACCACCAGAGCTGCATTCCGCTTGGCCAGCCGGTACCCATCAGCTGCCTCAGGAGTCCCACGGGCCAAAAAGGCCCGATAGGACTCCTTCTTCAGCTTGACGGCATCCCTCACCGTTGGTGTCCACCAACGGGTTCGGGAATTGCCGCCACGACAGGCACCGACCACCTTACGGCCACAGCTCCGGTCGGCCGCCTCAGCAATGGAGGCGCGGAACATGGTCCACTCGGACTCGATGTCCCCTGCCTCCCCCGGAACATGAGCAAAGTTCTGTCAGAGGTGGGAGTTGAAACTCCTTCTGACAGGGGATTCTGCCAGACGTTCCCAGCAGACCCTCACAATACGTTTGGGCCTGCCACGTCGGACCGGCATCTTCCCCCACCATCGGAGCCAACTCACCACCAGGTGGTGATCAGTTGACAGCTCCGCCCCTCTCTTCACCCGAGTGTCCAAGACATGCGGCCGCAAGTCCGATGACAAGACCACAAAGTCGATCATCGAACTGCGACCTAGGGTGTCCTGGTGCCAAGTGCACGTGTGGACACCCTTATGCTTGAACATGGTGTTCGTTATGGACAATCCGTGACGAGCACAGAAGTCCAATAACAGAACACCGCTTGGGTTCTGATCGGGGGGGGCCGTTCCTCCCAATCGCGCCCTTCCAGGTCTCACTGTCATTGCCCACGTGAGCATTGAAGTCCCCCAACAGAACAATGGAGTCCCCAGCGGGAGCGCTCTCCAGCACCCCCTCCAAGGACTCCAAAAAGGGTGGGTACTCTGAACTGCTGTTTGGTGCATAGGCACAAACAACAGTCAGGACCCGTCCCCCCACCCGAAGGCGGAGGGAGGCTACCCTCTCGTCCACCGGGGTGAACCCCAACGTACAGGCGCCGAGCCGGGGGGCAATAAGTATACCGACACCTGCTCGGCGCCTCTCACCATGGGCAACTCCAGAGTGGAAGAGAGTCCAACCCCTCTCGAGAGGACTGGTACCAGAGCCCCAGGTGTGTGTGGAGGCGAGTCCGACTATATCGAGTCGGAACTTCTCGACCTCACACACCAGCTCGGGCTCCTTCCCTGCCAGAGAGGTGACATTCCACGTCCCTGGAGCCAGCTTCTGTAGCCGGGGATCGGATCACCAAGGTCCCCGCCTTCGGCCACCGCCCAGCTCACACTGCACCCGACCCCTATGGCCCCTCCCACAGGTGGTGAGCCCATGGGAAGGGGGACCCACGTTACCCTTTCGGGCTGTGCCCGGCCGGGCCCCATGGGTGCAGGCCCGGCCACCAGGCGCTCGCCTTCGAGCCCCACCACCAGGCCTGGCTCCAGTGGGGGGCCCCGGTGGCCCGCGTCCGGGCAAGGGAAAACGAAGTCCATTGTTTGTCGTCATCATTAGGGGTCTTTGAGCCGTGCTTTGTCTGGTCCCTCACCTAGGACCTGTTTGTCATGGGTGACCCTGCCAGGGGCATAAAGCCCCAGACAACTTAGCTCCTAGGATCACTGGGACACACAAACCCCTCCACCACGACAAGGTGACGGCTCAAGGAGGGGTAGGCTAACATATTATTTTTTTATTTCTCCATCTGTTTGTTAGTTACTCAAGCAGAAGGGAACTTCCTGGCTCATGGAGAATGGAGAACAGATGGAAAAAATAAAAACCCAGCGCTGTCATAATAAACAACATATTGTTTCATAAATGTAGTGCTTCCCTCGAAGGACTTGATCGGAAGTAAAATGGCCTCTGACGGGGGAAAAAAGCTTTTTAATCCGACAAACTAGACCACCTCAGATTACAAAGATATTGACCCTAATGACGGTTTAAAGGGACACGATGTCCCTTCCTCATTTGTGGTTTCACGTTCAAGAGCTGCTCGTGCAGCGAGAGCACAAGGAGGAGGAGCGCAGCCTGTCTTGCGGCTAAAAATGCTGCACTGCCACTTTCACTTCACTTAAACTCAGATTTTCTAGGAGTCTGTTTCGAGAGGGCGGTCTTGTCTCACGCAAATGAGTCATTGCTCACCTGACGCTCCCCTCTACTGTGGGGCCAACACCACGGGTGGATGTGCTCGTGAGCCTCCGTAAACACGGTATTATCGTGACAGTAACTTTCCTTTTTTTACATTTGGAAGTTTTGTCTTGGAAAATGCGGCACATTGGAAAAGTGGCAATTTGGGGAAAAGTCGGAAATCGGTGGAGAAATTGTACAAGAGGGGAGGTAAATACAGCATATAAAATATCTGCATGTATGTGTTCATTTTGTCCTGGAAAATGTGGAATACTGAAAAATGTGGGAATTTGGGTAATGCAAAAATAGTTCAGTCGAACTAAACAGTTAAAAGATGCAATCGTTTGAACTGGTTGAGAAATTGGGAGGAGGAGGTAAATATGTAAAACATCAGTGTGTACATGGTCATTTTGTCTTAAAAAACGTGGAAATTTTTTTTGATAGATGGCTGGACTTTTATATTTAACAGTCGCACTTAATAAACAAGCACAAAATAGTTTGTGTGACTGCTAAATAAGCCACCATAGGGCCAAATAAAGTGTGGTGAAGCATACTTTTATTTTGAAGGCCTGGTTTTTGACAGGATATTACATCAATGTTGCCCCAACCTGTCCCAGTCTTGCCGAGCAGCCCGGGAGGGTTGTTATTGCCATAAGTAGTGAATAAAAGCTTGCATTGTGGCATCTGTTGAACCTTTTTTTGTTTTTTTAAACACAATACGACAGAAAGTTACAAGTGCCGGCCATTTGACGAAGAAGGCGAAAAACATGATAGAATTCAAAGTACAAAAATGGTTTCCTCTCTCTCCACCTCCCATCTTCTATACGCCATCAAGAATCTTCAGTAAAGGTAAAAGTGATGTTCAATGTTCATGTATCTGCTTCATTAGTAACATTTATTCCACACTGTTTTTGCATGTCAAGCTACAGTTATTCTCGTGAAAATTATTTTTTTAATTCAGATTTTTGGGTGTCTGGAATGGAATAATTGGATTTACATTATTTCCCGTGGCAACTATTGAATGAATTCCATACGATTGGGTATTAGTCAGACTTTCTGGAACGGATGAATCACGAAAGCCGACGTTGCGCTGCACGTGTCCATGGAGACAACACCGAGGGTGATGCGTTACCGTGATTTCCGCGGATGTCGATCCACCGCGTGCGCTCCATGACGCCAGACCTCTTGAGGACGTTGTGGTAGGCCTGCCACTCCACCTCGTGCTGGAGCGAGCCCACCTTGCTCGCCGTCTTGGCGTCCGTCAGGTCCCCTGTAGCAATGCAACATTTCAACGTAAGAATCCATCCACCCATTTTCATTGATGCTAAAAGTTTTTTGTTTTTTTTGGTGATACCTGTCGCAAGCACGAGCGACGGCTTGATCACCTCGATGGTTTTGGTGCAGAACGTTTCAAAGTCGGGAATCCGTCTCGGGTCGTGGAAGCGGCTGATGTGGATGTCGGAAACCTGGAACAGCAGACGTGGACCATGTGAGTCACAGAGAAAATACTAACGATTTGCTTTTTCTTCGGCCTTCTTGTGTGTGTGTGTGTTCTTTTTTTTGTGCTGCCATCTTGTGGCATCGGTGCCAAGGAACTACTGCGTCTTGAGGATCTTCATTTTGCGAATCGTGAACAGGGCACAATGAAGTCCTGGTATTTGCATGGGATAGGGACCAAGCCCTGCCGCGAATGACGAACATCCACAATAGATGCTGAGCCCCACTAAAAAGGTTTGCCTACAGATGCCACAAGATGGCGGCAAAGCACGCCTTGTGTCATAAAATTCCTCAACTCATTTCAACAAATAGTACCCCGTGGTCACCACCAGATGGCGCACAAAAACAGTTTGGTGGTGTTCCATGAGATTTTTCTAATATCAACTATGCGCGTTCGCTCTTTAAAGGTTGGATTGTAAATGGAGGGATGGATTATAATCAAGCCAATGTATTTAAAAATAATATTTAAAAAAAACAAGTCAATCTGGGCGCACCTGAACAAACCAGAATATGTTATCCAGCTTGTCCCCGGGAAACGGGGGCGAACTGCCCCGGTCGCTTCCGTCCCCGCCGCGGACGCTCCGTTTGGGGTGCCAAGCCGTGTCGTAGCTGTCCAGCACCCAGGAGGCGAGGCAGGCCAGGGCCAGTCCGACGAGAACCAGCGTGCCGAACAGCTTCAGCATCCTCCAGCCGTGGCGAGAGCGCGGGGAGAGGACAAGCTGCCGCTGCCGCCACCGCCCGCCCCGCACACGGCTAAAAGCTCTCGCTAGCGTCTTGTCAACACGAAGCTAAAGGACGCGAATGTAAAACAAAATACAATTCACGCATGACGGTGGGGGCTTAGAGCGTTCGTGTCGCCGCCATACTCCCAGCAGGAGACGCATCGAGGCACCGGGTTCATTCGACAGCTCGGCCCGGACTGTGGCTGCCGTCACTGCCGGATGAGGAAGGAAGGCGGGACGGAGCAGGCGGCTAACCGATAGCCGCCTGTCAGCTAACACCAACGGGACACGGACCCGGCTGGAGCAAATGACGTCACTGTACGTCATCAAATAGCTGCGCACAAGCTACGACGAGGTCTCACTCTGCTGTTTTATTTTCGAAGCTCGTATACATAGAGTAAAAAAATAAGCAATCGTTTTATTTTCGCAACTCGTGTCCACGCGGTAGCTAGCTAGCTGGGGCTAGAGTTAAAAAAAAAAAAATAATACATAGAGTAAAAAAAGAAATAAACAATCGTTTTATTTTCACAGCTCGTGTCCACGCGGTAGCTAGCCAGCTGGCTGGAGCTAGA